>NC_083465.1:28516958-28521958 GCF_030014155.1 Tachysurus vachellii
ATGATAAATAAACATCTTCTTAAAGAAAAGTATTTGTGTAATTAATTAAAAATTAAACATTTTTTTCTGTCTGTTTATACGGCGTATCCACATATTATCCACATTTTTATCCACATCCACATTTTTGCTACTGGACATTTTATGCACATGGTTGGGTGAAGAAGGAGTGTGTGTGTGTGTGTGTGTGTGTGTGTGTGTGTGTGTGTGTGTGTGTGTGTGTGTGTGTGTGTGTGTGTGTGTGTGTGAGATATTTCTCTATATGTGCCTACGGGATGCTTGAATTTCCTCCAGGATCAGTAAAGTATCTATCTATCTATCTATCTATCTATCTATCTATCTATCTATCTATCTATCTATCTATCTATCTATCTATCTATCTATCTGCCTGCCTGCCTGCCTGCCTGCCTGCCTGCCTGCCTGCCTGCCCGCACGTCCGTCCGTCCGTTCATCCATCCTTCATGTCTGTCTGTCCATCCCTCCGTCCATCCGTCCGTCTATCTATCTATCTATCTATCTATCTATCTATCTATCTATCTATCTATCTATCTATCTATCTATCTATCCAGTTCCTAGAAATGAAATGTTTTTAGTATAAACCTGAGATCAATCGGACCAATCAGATTCGAGCATTCATAAACAGCTTTATTAATCATTAACAAGGTTTGTTGCTGTAGCCATTTAAGTGTTTGGTTAGAAATTTATACAGTGCTACAAATTCAATTTTCATAATTAACCAAGTTCTCACTTAAACTAGTCCCAATTCACACGCCACTAAACAAGCCGACGTGTCTGTCCCAGAATCAGGTAGGTTTTTTATTTCAGCTAATGAGGTGTGAAGTGTAGCATGGAGTGTGTGTGTGGTTCTGCCCATAAAGTGACATGAGGAACAGCTTGTTTGGGAAGAATTAGGACTTTATGTCTCACGTCTGAGTTTTTCCACTGAATATGAATGTTTTTTTTTTTTAAAGCAGAAACAACCTGAACGCAGTTACAAACTTGTCTTTGTATGAAATATCGAAGAAATCCTTTGAATAAAAGCATTAATAAAGTCAATTATTAATAATTAATAACTCATCTTTTTTTTTTATCGAACAGTTTAACGACTGAATTTCTGCCAGCTCGGAAATCAGAAACGGCTCAGCTGTAGTTTGGGTATTTTTCATCCTCGGGTTTGTGATTCGAGGATTTGAGGATTTTATTGTTGGTGGCTGAATCCTGTCGCCTGTGGCCTCTGAGCATTTTTATTCTGTCTGTCTGTGTGTCTGCCAGACGTTGGGGCCCCTTTAGCAGCAGCAGCAGCAGCAGCAGCCATTAACCCAGGTCATTACTGAGAGATACTTTCTCATTAGGACCACATGGCTCCTCCACAAAGTCGTGTCCACTATCATTTTTTTTTTAATTCTTCCTTCCCTACGGCTAAGCTATTAAGATTTAGAGGTAGGAAGTCATGCACTGGCACTGAGTCACCTTGATGGATCCAGAAAGGTGTCTGTAGGTCAGGATCATTCAGGCAAACATGCTACAAACAAACAGCTCTTTTTTTGTACTTTGAGCTGTCACCCAGGTGCCGTGTGAAGCCAACGTAGCTAGTGAACTTGATGTGATCTACAATGTTGCTCTGTAGTCCTTGAGTATTTTTACAGCCATGTAATCAGTGTGAGCGAACTTGCCAGAGCCACTATGACATGGGAAAATCACCTTGCCACCCACATGCTAACACCCTGCTTTGCTGCTCTGCTTAGCTTTGGTGGTTCCTCTGCACCTTTCAACAGCTTCCTAAGACTTCAGGGAAATGCAGTTCGTGCAAAGCAAAGTAAGCAGAACCACTAGGATTGTTGCCGGGGATGCTGGTGTTTCCTGCTTCCTCATGATAGGTTTTGTTCATGATATGTAGTGAAACGTAACTTGGGCGGAAGGACAAACCAGTGTTGAGTGCATGGGAAAACTGGCTGCCTCCCCCATCAGAGCAGCCTGGTAAAGTCAGAGCGGCGTCTGTTTTCTCTCACGCCGTGCCAACGCTAACCCGAGGGGACGTCAGAGGTCTGTGATTGGGCACCCTGTTGCTCAGGGGCCTCTGGTCCACATATCACACCCTACCAGCTTGGAGGGAAGGACCTCCAGCATGAAGAAAGTCACAGTTATGGACAGGACTGATTTGGACGGGTTTGAATCGTATCTTTCTTTTTCTCATCCCTTTGCTTCCGCCTTCTTAAAACGTCTGATTCTACGTCTCTCATTTCAAAGGGTCGCCCTCCTCTGCTCTTCCTGTCTCTCCGTCTTGTCTCCTTTTTCCCTGCCATGAAACCACCCAAACGATATACGATTGTCTCGGAGCTGATCTGCACAATAGGCAGATTAAGATACGTTGTTTTCCACGTCGTCTTTGAAGCTTTTGTGTTTGACGAGAAAAAAACAAGGATCCCAGGTCTTCTGAGAGCGCCTCAGATCCAATTTGTTTTATCTTCCCACAGTGCTTCACTCCAGATTGAAAACCGACCCGCTTCCCATTCACAAGGTACTATGTAGTAAAAAAGGACGTGCAGGATTTATAATCCATGGCGTCCCCCTAAGGGGCTAAGAGGCCATATTATACATCTTGCTGCCCCCCTCATCCCTTCCCTAGAAAACTGTAATGGATTTTGTGCTACTAGCTGGACCAGCCAGGCTCATAAAAACCCCACAACCTCTGCTCTGGCTGTTGGTGGTCTCTCTCTCTCTCTCTCTCCCTCTCTCTCTCTCACTCTCCTCTCTCTCTCTCTTTTTGCCCTTTCCAACGATGGGCCTTTTTTTTAAAGCCCTTTTTGTGTTTTTTTCACTCGGGACCAACCATGGTAGCGGCAGAGAGATCAAAAGGGTACATAATCCAGGTACAGAGCTTTACTTTTAACTTCTGAGTGCCCTGTGTCTATAGCAGCCATAAAATTGCGGTCACTGAAACCCGAGAGTGATTGATGCTATACGCCATGTTATTGCGGAGGTATTTCGTCGCCTGTCAAGAAATAAGTGACTTAATTGTGAAAATCTTATGGAAGTGAATTCAAATGGGAAAATACAGAGACTCGGTGGATGTTGTATTCATGTGTCATTTTATTTAGATAGATAGATAGATAGATAGATAGATAGATAGATAGATAGATAGATAGATAGATAGATAGATAGATAGATAGATAGATAGATAGATAGATAGATAGATAGATAGATAGATAGATAGGAAGTAAAGCAAGGAATGAGACACTGTGGGATAATTATGTGATAGGAAAATAATCAACGTTGTGGTGGTAAATTCACACAGTATAAGAGGAATAATAATTCATAGCTATAACATGCTGTTATAGATAATGAATAAGCACCTTCTGACCAATCACAATCCAGAATCAAACAGAGCTGTAGTTGAAATGTAGAAAAATTAAAAATTGAATTTAAAAAAACAAAAGAAAATAAAGAAAGCTCATGGTTTTAATTTCTAATTAGCAACACATTATCATCTGCGTTCTTAATGGCATTTAATTTTTTATTTATTTATTTATTCATTTATTCATTAATTTATTTGATCAAACATCTCCTAAAGTCCTGTCTCTACTTTTGTATGACCTTAAAAGAGGATGAGGAAGGAGTTTTGTCAGGGAACTACATACCAAAAAAGAAAAGAAAAGAAAAGATGTTCTGTGTAGCATCACAGACTCTATAACATTAACAGAAGGACATGGAGGAGTCTTTACTCACCTGGCAATCACAGCTCCTCTCTTGTGCCAGCACTGAGGCAGATTTTTTAGGGCATGGCTTTGAACACTGAAAGCTAACTTTGTTGAAGTGTTTTCTTCCTCTTACTCCAGAGCAGTTAGATAATAGCGCCAATGACGAATTGTCTGTTGAGCTCTTGTTCTTTTCTTTATCCTGAAGATATGTTTTAAAAGTTATGGCTTTACCTCTGAGCGATACGAAGCACCGACACTGGAGACTCCTTCCATCAGTGTTTAATCAACATGTCCTTACAGAAAGCTCATCTATTATCTATGTGAAAATTCGCCCTAGACGTGAAGGAGCTGTTACAATGGAAACGTTAACGTATTCAAATGAGCACGTTCATATAACACTTAGATTTACAGCTGCACTACTGTTTCAGCTACTTTTACAGAACATTAATCAAGATCTTCTGACCAATCAGAAGTTAGCGTTGGAGCTCCAGTGAAAAACTAAAGACACCAAACAAACATGTTCTTGCTGATGGACATTTGTGTAAATTTTATTAGTGTGTATGGGCTTTTGAAGACGTGAAACAGAGCACTTGGTTAACAATTTTAAAGATGATGGTGATGGTGATGATGGTGATGATGTCAGTTGATCAGGTTATAGTTTTGAGCTCTGAATCCATCATCCTGGTAAAAAAAAAAAATTGAGAGAGACAGAGAGAGAGAGAGAGAGAGAGAGAGAGAGAGAGAGAGAGAGAGAGGGGAGGGATTACATGAGGCAAAAAATAATCTTGAAGTGAAATGAATGATGAAAGATAAATCATTCTGTCTCAGTGAGTCAGTTCATTTAATGCTGTCGTTCATTAATCGTGTGTTGTACAGACTGAGATAGCTCATAGCTCTTCTCGTCAACTTCCCAGCCTGCACAAGTTTGTGTGTTTGAGGAGTTTCTATCTCCACCTAGTGGATCTCTGAAATTCACCAAACAAACCACAGCTCTGTGCGCTCTAGTGGACTGGAGACTGATTCCATGTTGCCAAAACATTTTGACAGAAAATGTCTTTTGGTTGATACATAAAAACCACCGTCTACTCTGCAATCTAATTCCTAGAAGATCAAGTGATATAATGAGTGAATCTAATGAAACGGCTGAAGAACATCGACACGCAGCTGTTGTTAAGACACATGTTGAAACCGTTTGAACGAGTTTAAAGATAAAAATCAAGAGTTGTCTGAGCCGCTTAAACCTCATTACTGCTTTGAAATCGCCATTATTGAAAATTACATTATTGCTCAATGAAATGAATGTTT
>NC_083465.1:28524458-28541958 GCF_030014155.1 Tachysurus vachellii
TATAAATCTCACAGAAATTTTGTATTTATTATCAATTATTTTAGAATAAACACCCGCTTTATTTCTTTTGACGTGTTTGTGTTTGTGTTTGTATATGGTTGTATGCTTGTATGGAGTTTTCAAATATGAGATCAAAAGTGCCCTAATGTTATTAACAAGCAAGAAGTAAATCATGCTTTTGTTCCCCTGGAGATCTAGAAATATAATATGAGCGAAATTATATGTTTAACTTAAACGAACACGTGCAAACCGACTAACCTAAACACGTGAAATGTTGCTTGGTTGAGTTTTTGAAATATAATGTAAGACTTGCTGCTCGTGCATGAAGCTGTTCTGCTGTAGCTGGTTTGAACAGGATCACTAAAGTACAATACTAACACTACTAGTCAGCCTGAGCTGGGGGTGTGGAGGGGGGTGTGGAGGGGTGCTGGCTTTGTGACCTGGTAATTGCGGCCTTTGGACAGATGGCATTATCCAGGCTCAGAGCTGGAGCCACTGGATATTATTGTAGCCAGAAGGAGAGAGAGCGAGAGAGAGAGAGAGAGAGAGAGAGAGAGAGAGAGAGAGAGAGAGAGAGAGAGAGAGAGAGAGAGAGAATGAATTCAATCTGGGTTTTCCTCAAGTTCATCCACTTTCTTTCTGTCTTTCAACCGAGGAATAGACGGTCAGACAGACAGACAGACAGACAGACAGACAGATAGACAGATAGATAGATAGACAGATAGATAGATAGATTATATATATAATAATATATATATATATAATTGTATATATATATATACAAGTGTGAGTGTGTGTTTGCAATATCTGTGGAATGACAATTAACTGTTGAGTGTGTGTCTGTGTGTTTGTGTGTGCGTGTGTGTGTGTCTGTGTGTGAAAGAGAGAGAGAGAGAGAGAGAGAGAGAGAGAGAGAGAGAGAGAAGTAGTTATTGTAGTAAAAGTTACGTGCTTTGCGTAATTTTACTGAATTTAGGACAGATGAATGGATGGATAATAATAAGTAAATAATAACATCATAAACTGGGATTATTACCAAAATTTGTTCATTTTCAGGGACAATCTCTCATGCTAATCGATTCCTGCTAATAACACACATGAATGAGAGTGGTAGTGAGAATGGTGCATTACTGTTCTAAGGGATTTGTTCAGACTGAGGCTCTGGGTTTTTATACTTTAATTTCCTTCTACATTTAATTTGTTTTCCATAAAGGAGCACATGGTATGTAGATTCTCTACATAAGATGCTTAGTAATGAGTGTGCCAACTGTGTGAACCTTGATTCCTTGCTTTCTTCTATTCTAATTCACTTTACACAAGGTTAAAGAAGGTTCCTCAGGATGTAAGAAGTGATGCTGGAGTTAACAGTAAACCTAGAACTCTTTGTGGTTCTCTGGAATGTAGGTAGACGTTGTTCTGCACTGAAAAGCCGCTTTGAAACGAGTACGTTTCCAGGAAGGACAGCACATCTGTATACAGGGCAACAAATAAATAATATATAAAATGTTTGTATGTACTTGAAGTGTATTAGAAAATGTCAGTGTGGAAAACAAAGAGGGAATGAAAGGGAAACAAATGGAAGTTGTTTGACATTGTTGTCATTGCTTTCTCTCTAAAGTGCACCAGTGATTGTGTGCAGGGGAACGAAATATTTTAACCTGGAGTGATGAAGCTATAGGAATGATGACTCTGCTAATCAGGAAAACTGAGGATTTAATTTTTGTGTTTGGAAAACTTTTGCTTTAACACTTCTTTCTTTTTACTGACTTTATAGTTTTATTAAAGGTGACACAGACCATGACACACAGCTTCCCAAAGCATACATAGAGCAGGTGATGATATCCAGGTCACAAACACCGTCCTGCAGTCGTGTTAGCAATATGAGGCTATAAATCAGGCTAAAGAATCATATATAGTTAGGAAGCGTAAATTCTGTACAGTACATTAACGGCATATTTACAGTTCATATAAATGCTAAAAAATGGTATTTATAAGTGTTCATGCTAAATACAAACACCTATATAGTTATGTTTTAGTTTATTTTTACGTACATTATTGTTCTTATATATGTTTTATTTGTCATCATTTTATGTTATATAACAAATAAAACATTCAGTTTGTTTTGTTATTGGAAAATAATCAACAGCATGATGTTGTGATGAAGCATAATTACAGTAAAGAATTCTCATTCCTTTTATACCAAAGCAATATGTCATGCAACTATTCCATTTTTTATTTATAAATTAAAGGAAAGAAAAAAAAAGAGAAAAAATATTATTCCTGTTCCTGTTAATTATTATTACTATTATTTTTTAAAACTTTTTGCTTTCTTTAATAAATTGGTGCCTATTAAGAAATTATATTTAACAAAAAAACAAAAACAAAACAAAAAAAAAACAGTAGAGAAGCTTTATAACGAAATGTGTTACTTTTTTTTAAATTTCTTTTCTATTATTAATTACGGAACTAAATCAAAATAAAGTCCACGGTTTTTCAGGATCAGAAGAAGTCATTTATTCCCGTTAAATCTAAAACGTCAAAGAAATCGCCCAGGATTAGGAACAAAATGTGTGCAAGCATGAAGATGGACAGGGCGCTAAAACAGGGAAAGAAAAGACAGCAGATATTTTATAAAACAGAACTGCAGGATGATTTAAAGATTCAAAAAGGAAACATATCAAACATGGTTCACTTAATCCTGGTCAGCTCACCAAAATCATTTGTTTACGTTGTGCAAACTGGTTTTGATCATTTGGTTGTGAGTAGATAGGTAGGTAGGTAGGCATGTCGAGTGATTTCAGGGACACACAACGTCCACAGCTCGAGATTCCAGCACCGCAACCACTGATGATTTTACACTGAAATCAAACCGACATAATTACATTAACGGTATTTTTCATTAAAGTAAAAATCTGCATCTTTCATGAGATGTGGTGGAGATGTGGGAGATGATAAAAAAAAGCAGGTTTGACGCACTCTGAGTGCGCGCTTTTGATTTATTTACGGAAAGAAAAAAGTCGTTTTGTCGGTACTAGTATTTGTAAAATTAAATAAAATTAAATCAATTAAATTAAATAAAATTTAATAAAATGTTATAAAATTAAATCAAATTAAATCAAATTAAACTGTCAACCAGGTAGCACTGTATTTTTTTTCCATTCATTTTTTTATACATCTAATCAATCCTATTTAAATTTTTTATAACGCCATATAATTTAATTACGAGTAGCTTAATTCGTTACGAGGTTTAAATATTATATCAAGCTTACACAGTATTTTTTTATTGCAGTTATACTGGTGTGTAAATACAGCTATTAATATTATTTTACACTGTAAAAACTCTTTTCCCGACTTCATTTATTTGGCTGTTTAAAAAAAAAAAAAAAAAAGTGTCTACAGAAATTGTTACAGATCAGCAGTCAGTTTGAAGAGATATTTAAACTTGACCTTTTTGATAAAATGCCACACAGGAAGTTTGTATTTGTTGTTTGTTTTGCTGTTTGCTGTCTTTAAGCAAAATGCAGAGTTAATCGTTTTAGATTGTTTCAGATTAATTGCATTAAACATTTCCAAAATCTACAGCACTTGTTTTAGAACAATATATTTTATTCTCTCTCTCTCTCTACCTTTAAATGTCATCATTAACTCTTCAAAAATCATTATATCAGTTTGTTATAATTTGTTGTATATAATTATGACTTTAAACATAATTATTTTCCACAAGTAGTCTCTTATAGATTCTGAAAGACGCCCCAAAAACATTCTCAAAAGTGTTACCTTTAAGACTTTCAGCCCTTTGATATATTTGGAAAGTCACGTGTTCCACAGGAAGTTGTGTCATGTGGATTTCTGGAAGATGATGGGAAGAAGAAAAATATTTGCCTTTCAGTGATATTGCAGTAAAGACTACTGAAGTCATGTAACAAGCACAATTCTGCTACACAAATTCGACATTAAATTTATATATTCATTTTAAGCGATTCCTCAGTGTTTTAATGGCATGTAGTAACAATATGTGTGTTTTCTTAAATTTCAAATTTAAGACTTACATGGAGGCACATAAATCATATCTCCAGTATGGAGGCTCTTAATAAGGCCGTAGCAGCTCCATCTAGGTTGTTCTCATGTTCCAGCTCCTACCAGCATCATACAGGCTTTACAACCTGCATCAGGTTTGTTTTGAGCATTAAATAAAAATGCAGACTGACTGCGACTCGTCTAGAGAGAAGGTCTGCTGTGGTGCTGCAGTCGTTCCTTGTGCAGTATGGAAGTGGTGTGTGAAATGATGTTTTGCAACCATTCTCCATTATCGGCCTCTTCACCTCGAAAAAACCCGTCTGTTCACCTCTTACAGACAGAAACGCAGCCAAAGAAAACCAGCGGAGAGTAAAACTAGGCCGCAGAGTTGTGTGTAGAAGTTTGTTTTGGCGCCCCGGTGTTCTCCCACATTACTCGCCTCTTGAGCGTTGCTCAGTAAGCTGACATGAGAGATTGCGAATGGAGGAAAATGTAGACACTCGCTGCGACATGAATTCTGTGACTCAACAGGTAAGATTTTTACTATCAAGTGTGGCATCGTTGCTTTCTGTTGTTGTTGCTGTTAACAGTTTAAAGCCAGAGAAGAAAGGGGCACATTTACCGCTTACTGTTTGTATCAGTGCTGCGTTTTTTTTGAATGTAAGTTCTACAGTGTCCTACAGATTGTGTGTGAAGAGATTCATGAGTTTGTGTTCACATACTTCAGGGGGAAAATTCCTCTTATCGAGTCACCTCATGAGACTTGGTTCATTATCAGTCTCTCAGCAGCCTTTCCTTCGATTTGCCTCTCATATCTTCCCCAGAACGGGATCCATCCTGGTGAATAAAAAGCAGCTCACATACGAGGCTGCACCTAGGGGTTTTGTTCGAAGGCCTGTTTGTGGCATCTGAACTCCAAACCAGTTTAAAACCATTTAATTCATTTATCTGTATATCAATTTTAACACCGGTCGATTCCATTTTCAGAAAAAAGAAAGAAAAAAGTCTGGAGTCTGGAAAGGTTTTCCAGAACAAATGAACCTGAAGAACAAAATCTAAGATAGTTATCAGGATTATAATTATGGTGTAAAAGCGCAGAATCAAAACAAAAGCTTCAACTTGCTATTTATTTATTTCATGATCTTATCTTCATATCTTCCAGCATATTATTCAACTCTATCTGCGGCGAATCGCTCAGGAAAGGTACGGAGAGTACGGGAGGACGAGTGTATGCCTGGACTTACTTCTCTAATCCTGAGAGATTTAGGGTTTAACAGAGGAACTCTGACAGAGTAAAGATGGCTGGGGCGTTTATATTAGGTGAGCTTTCTCATTAGTGTTTGAGAAAATATTTAGGAGAATCATCCAAAAGCACTGACAAACTGTCCAGTGTTCAAATCTCGTTAAATAACTAACGTAGCACCTTAAAAACTGGTTTCATCAAAAGGGTAGCATTGATGATGATGATGATGATGATGATGATGATGATGATGATGATGATGATGATGCTATTGAAATTTAGTTCTTCAAGCTAGAAGATAGCTGGAGATTCTGATCAGATGTTGATCATGGTGGAAGTTCTCTGGTGATGACACTGACACTTGCTGCCTCACATTGACGATGGTGAGAGTTTGTCATTGAGGAAGATGTTTCTGATGGCCCATATGAAGTGTTATGATTCACTTCCTGTAGATAACGAGGTAATGATGATGATGATGATGAAGTTCAGAATTAGTTAGGACTCAACCTATTGAGAGACGTCGTGATTAAAGGAACAAACCAGATTTCATCAAAAGCTGAGAAAACACATAGCGAGAAGGTTTGGAAACATCTACTCGTGCATTTTTACAATTATTTTTAAAGTACAACCGTGATTTCACCACTAGAAAATATTTGGAATTATATAGTGAGCAGGAAAAGGTGGTTAAAAAAAAAATCCAAACTATTTTCTGTTGAAATTCCTCACAATGTTGGAACTGGTTGAATTCAGTGTAAGTGATATTAAGAAATATTTCATAAAACAGATTTTCAACGTGTTTTAACTTAAAATGTCAACACAATAAAAATAAAAGAATCTAGAGGGTGAAATAACGTCGACTCGACTCGTAGAGTCCGTCCAGGTCAAATGACACAGATGAGAGAAGAAGGTTTTTAATTTCAATATGCATTAAAATAAATAATGCTTCAGATTCTGAATTAATTGAACGATTACCGGATTGTTGTTAAAAAGGTCCAGACGAGACGAAACGTAAATGAATCCATCAAAGCTTTAGGATGATGATGTATGGCTAAGGAAGTGAGAGAACCTAAATAATCACTGACTCTCTGAGTTCTTGATTTTTTTTTTGGTGCTTGGATGTGTGGCCTTTTTGGATGTGTAGTTGGGGGGCAGCGCAGGAAATAATTACCCAGCAGGGGCACTGTGGGGCTCTGGGTTATAGCGGGATTATGGAAAGGGACATGAGGGGAGAGGGCCAGCCTAAACACACAGCTTCATATTAAGCACTTTACCTTTCCTGAGCCATAGAGGATATGTGCTGCACATCTCCCTGAAGTGCACACACACACACACACACACACAAATGCACACACACACACACACACACACCTCAAAGGTCTGCCGCACTATAAAGAGGAGCCTAATGAAGAACATCACAAGTATTTCTGACTTCAAATACGCACTTGCTACACTGAGAGATACCACACGGTGTAGAGCATGTCACGTCACCACACACACACAGATACACACACACACACACACGCACACATAAATCACATCATAACACGCAAAGCCAGAACACACACAGACATCACATGAGAAACAAATACAGAACACACAAATCATGGAAGAATACACACACTCATCACTTCATAACACATAAAAACATCATGTCAATATGCAAATAACACACAAACACACACACACACAAACACTTAACATGCAAACACAGAAGACCTCATGATCCGCATATACACAACTCTCATCATGGATTATACATGCAAATATATTACTCACATTACACACACACACACACAAATCACAACATAGCTTAAAACCTAACACACACATAGACATATACCAGATCATTACACACAAATAGAAAACACACAAATCACATAATAACATGCAAACACACACACACACACACACACCAATTCATAAAGCACAAAGAAACACACCCAAATCACATCATAACTTGCAAACACACACACACACACACACACACACACAACAATTCATAAAGCAGAAAGAAACACAAAAATTACAACATAACTTAAAAACATAATATCCGTAAAACGTAAACATATAAAACATATAAAAACCAGTTCATAACACACACACACACACCAATTCATAAAGCACAAAGAAACACACCCAAATCACATCATAACTTGCAAACACACACACACACACAGAACAAACACAAATCACATATTAATGTTCAGACTTACCACAGATGTCACCTCATGACACACACACACACACAAATCACAACATACACACTAGTTCATAACACACAAATACAAAACACACAAACGGGAAAAAACACAAATCACATCTTAATGTGCAGTCTTGGCATAGACGTCACCTCGTGACAAACACACACACACACACACACACAAATCAAAGCACACATATATAAATCACTAAGATAGCCTAATGATTGAATCTGACTGAGTTGAATTCTGTAGATTTTAATCAGTTCACTCAGCACTGCTTGTGTCTGTAATGTGCAGCTCTAGAAGAGTAATGATTTATCATCCACTATCCAGATGACAACTTTCCCTTTGACTCTGGAGCTTCTCAGGATTTCTTCCTCAGCTCTTTGTTCTGGTTTCCTCACTGGGAATAAATTCACATCTTTATCGACAGATTTCTGTAAATGTCCGTTGTTAAACGCACTATATAAATACAATTCTAACTTAAATATATTCATAACATGCAAAACACACACATGCACACACATCACCACAAAAAATGCAAATACAGAACACACACACACAAATACAAACACAGAACACACAGTGCCAGCAAATCACATCATAACACGCAGGCTTGGCACACATAACACTCATCATCTCTCTCTCTCTCTCTCGTTCTCATCTCATAGCACGCAAAGAACACACACACACACACACACACACACACACAGATGAGGTGTGTTATTTGGAAAGGATCAATGTGTTATTTAGGATAAGTGTGATAATTTGCATTGATCAGTGTGTTATTCAGAATAAGTGTGTTATTCAGGATTAGTGTGTTATTCAGTATTAGTGTGTTATTTGGGGACAGTGTGTTATACGGGATCAGTGTGTTATACGGGATCAGTGTGTTATACGGGATCAGTGTGTTATACAAGATCAGTGTGTTATTTAGTTCAGTGTGTAATTCGGGGACAGTGTGTTATTTAGGATCAGTGTGTTATTTAGGATCAGTGTCATTTAGGGTCAGTGTTATTTGGGAATATTATTATTCTTTATTATTCTTTATAATAACCTTTTGTTTTATGTTAATTGTAAAAAGCATTATACAAATACATTTGAATTGAATTAAATTGTACAGTGATATTGTGTCAGTGTGTTATTCAAGGACAGTGTGTTATTTGGGGACGTTGTGTTATCCGAGATCAGTGTGTTATTTAGGATCAGTGTGTAATTTGGGGACAGTGTGTTATCCGAGATATGTGTGTTATTTATGATCAGTGTGTAATTTGGGATCAGTGTGCTGTTTGGTATCAGTGTGTTATTTGGGATCAGTGTGTTATCTGAGATCGGTGTGCTGTTTGGGATTAGTGTGTAAACTGGGATCAGTGTGTTATTTAGGATCAGTGTGTTATTTTTGATCAGTGTGCTGTTTGGCATCACTGTGCTCGGGATCAGTGTATTATTTTTGATAATTGTGCTTGGGATCAGTGTGTTATTTGGGATCAGTGTGTTATTTTTGATCATTGTGCTTGGGATCAGTGTGTTATTTGGGATCAGTGTGTTATTTGGGATCAGTGTGTTATTTTTGATCATTGTGCTTGGGATCAGTGTGTTATTTGGGATCAGTGTGTTATTTTTGATCATTGTGCTTGGGATCAGTGTGTTATTTTTGATCATTGTGCTTGGGATCAGTGTGTTATTTGGGATCAGTGTGCTATTTTTGATCATTGTGCTTGGGATCAGTGTGTTATTTTTGATCATTGTGCTTGGGATCAGTGTGTTATTTTTGATCATTGTGCTTGGGATCAGTGTGTTATTTTTGATCATTGTGCTTGGGATCAGTGTGTTATTTGGGATCAGTGTGTTATTTTTGATCATTGTGCTTGGGATCAGTGTATTATTTGGGATCAGTGTGTTATTTGGGATCAGTGTGTTATTTGGGATCAGTGTGTTTGGGATCAGTGTGTTATTTGGGATCTGTGTTATTTTTAAATCAGTGTGTTTGGGATCAGTGTGTTATTTGGGATCAGTGTGTTATTTTTAATCAGTGTGTTATTTTTAATCAGTGTGTTATTTTTGACCAGTGTTATTTGGGATCAGTGTGTTATTTTTTTAATCAGTGTATTTTTGATCAGTGTGTTCGGGATCAGTGTGTTATTTGGGATCAGTGTGTTCATTGTTTTGATCACTGGGATCAGTGTGTTCATTGTTTTGATCACTGGGATCAGTGTGTTATTACTGAAGTGTTAGAGAGTGGTGGGGTTGGTGAGAGCGGTTTGACCCCCCCCCCCCCCCCAACTCCACCCCCATTTCTTTTTCTTCCACCCATTTTGACATCTGCTTGACATCTTGAGCCGAACTGCGTGGGAAAAGGTCCAATAAAACAACGGCTCAGTTAATCCAGGGCAGAAACGGTCAGGATGAATATCTATTTAGGGATAATGACGTAGGCTAATAAATCGCGCCTGCGCAAAATATACGGTGTTTTAAACCCTTATGTAGAAGTTTTTTAAATTCTGGTATACATCAAAAATGCATGTTCATGTGTTCGTAGATTAACCGCTGTGTGTGTGTGTGTGTGTGTGTGTGTGTGTGTGTGTGTGTGACAGAGAGAGAGAGAGAGAGAGAGAGAGAGAGAGAGAGAGATTTAGCAGAGGACCTGTATAATTGAACTAATACACACTGCAGTCGCAATATTAAACGCTCTAGCTATTTATTTATTTACTAATTTACTAATTTACTTATTTATTTATTTTACATAAAGCTTTTGCATTAGTCCTAAAATTAGTCCTCTGCTTTTACATTTGATTTTTTTTTTAAATGTTCCCTTTTTTTTTTCAGGATTTCTGTTCAGTCTGTCGGTGTGTAGGGTTTTTGTGTTGACGAACTGCAGCTCTCCTGCACATAAGGACTTCATCAATCATGCCAAATTACAGGCCAAGCCTCGCCATTAATGCACACGTCACCTCACATAAACAGCCTTTCTCCAATAAAGCTCTGATAAACACAGCCGAGACATCAGCTTTAACCTGGAGCAGCAGAGTGAAAATCAAATCCATCTCCTGCCCGACCTTCACAATCATACACCTTATTGCACCATTCTCACTATGGAAGAATACTGGAGAATTTATCCGCATTCTGTAGAACGTCTAGACAAATCCGGACAAAAAAAAAGAGAATAAAATGTGAAGTAAAATACCCCCTGAAGCCCAAAAATACCCCCTGAAGCCCTAAAATACCCCCTGAAGCCCGATATTCTCTCTTCCTCCCCAACATGTTTAGGTTGTTTAGGCCATATACATGTATTTATTTTTGGTTTTCATATTTTCTTTAGATTTTTCTGTCGCTGAAATCTGACGATAAATAATGAATAAATAAATAATCAGGGTAAACAAACCAATAAATAAAACGTGAGTTGGAAAAATATATAGAAAATATATAGACATCTTAATAACAGGGCCAACAGAAGATTATAAATATCAGAACATAATTAAAACACACACAAAAAAAACAGCAAAATTTAAATATTAATAAAAAAGTGTGCGTGTGTGCGTGCGTGTGTGCGTGCGTGTGTGTATATGTGTGTGTATATGTGTGTGTGTGTGTGTGCGTGCGTGCGTGCGTGTGTGTGTGTGTGTGTGTGTGTGTGTGTGTGTGTGTGTGTGTGTGTGTGTGTCTCACTCCTGATCACTCTTTTTAACAGCGCGGTACTGAAAAGTCGCTTTGGGAAAAAACAAACAAACAAAAATGCACAAGGAACATGTTTCATTTTGCAGAGATTATGACGGTTTTATAAAGAAATTTTGAAATTTATTTCATTTCATTTTTAAGGGAAAAAAACATCTTAAAGTGCATTTTAGAAATAGCCGTGTTACTATTTTAAAGCGGCTAAATGAAATCACGCAAAATCTAACATTTTATCGCTATTTAATTGCACTTTTACTGATAACTGCACTTTAACATTATTAAATAATATTCACTGCTGATATTTCACTATTTCACGTTTGATTTTTCTGTCCGTGATTTGTTGATGTGTGTTTTATTTATTATTTATTTATTGTGCAATAATATATAACATTTTATTTTATTATATATATAAAATATATTATATATTAAATACATTATACGGTATATACATTTTACATATATACATATATATACAATTTAGATAGATAGATAGATAGATAGATAGATAGATAGATAGATAGATAGATAGATAGATATGATTCTCTAGAAATGACATTTTCTTGTAAACTAATTTCACAATAAATTTATATATTCACAGATGAAACACCGCCCTGGATCTTTACCCATAACTAATATTTAAGTCTTTACAGTTCATACGACTTTTTATTTACGAATACAGTGTTATATTAGAAAACCATGAAATGTGCGCTATAAGCGAGGTTTCTAGTTTATTTCTTAAATGACTTCATTTCCTAATATTTATCAACCATACGAGTTTTTGTTTCCAGGAGAAAATCGGAATTTATTTGCGTCAGAGTTTTTATTTCTTTTTCCTGTGAGACTGTGATTCCATCAGAATCAAATGTAAGGTTGTGTTGAAAATCAGTGTTGTTAAAAAAAACATAATTTTTAACTATTATTATTATTATTATTATTATTATTATTATTATTATTATTATTACATATTTCTATATATAACTATCTATAATTATTACATCTTTTAAAATCGGTAGTTCTATACAGTAACTACCTTTATAATCCAGATTATATTTTTAGTTTAGTGAGCAGGTGAATAATCCCAGTAGACCTGTGGAGAATAATATTCACATTTATTTTCATACTTTGTAAATCAATATAAGTTATATTTTATATATTTTATAATGAATAAATCACCTATTACTTTAGTTTACTTAACTATTTTAAATTGAATTAAATATTATAAGTGGTTTCTAAAAACAAAGATCTTTCCTAATTTATAATATATACAGTATATATACATATATATGTAGCTTAGTATTTAAATCTAATAAATAATGCATTAATTGTTGGATAATTAATCCATCCATCTATCTATCTATCTATCTATCTATCTATCTATCTATCTATCTATCTATCTATCGATATCTGGACATAGATCTCTCTCTCTCTCTTTCGCTCTGTATACTTTGGAACTGAGTCTTGATCTATAAAGATCTATAAACTCATATTCGACTTTATAACCTCATCTGTTTAGTGTCTAAGCATCAGACCCTACAGTGTAACGTACACATACAATGTTAGATTTTGTACTTAGAGGTTTCTATCTTTAATCTTATCCTGAAAACCGTTCTGGACATTTATCAGTGATAAAGACTAGGATGACATTTCTATATGATATACGTTCACGTTCACTTCATCAGAACCCTGGGCTTGGGTTAATGAAACTCAGGAAACTTTACGACTTTTATACTGAGCTGAAATTTAGCCTTTTAAGAAAATCTGTCATGTGACTCGTTATAAAATAAAACAAAAACCAGGGTAAGTATATTAATAGATAATAGGGAAAACTATGTAATTATGTCTATGACACCAGCATAGATGATAGATAGATACTGTAGATAGCTAGCTAGCTAATACTGAACTAATACTTAAAGACTGTATAAAGAAAATGTAAATTCTTTTAAAACTGCTCTGTGTTTTATAGGACAATTTCTATCTATCTAGCTAGCTTTACATTTTCTTTATACAGTATTTAAGTATTAGTTCAGTGTTGTCATGAAACATTTCTTAAGCAATTAGATGCTAATTTCATTCATATTAAATAAATGCAATCAAACAAAAGCTTTATTAATATGGTTTTTGTTTAATTCATTTTATTTGTGACAATCTTTTATTATTCTGTCCTGTAAGGCCTCTGGGATAGTATTTTTTATATTAATAGGCATGTGCCAGTATTCCATTAAAAAAATAATGATTTTTATTATATTCCATTATCATATTATTTAAAAAAAAAAAATCTCTGGCATCTTAGCGAGGCCATTTCATCTCGGCTTTAGTGCATGTGACAGTTATTTACTCTCTGCCCTCCTCTGTGTTTAGCTCGGATAAATCAGACGCAGGGAAAGTGATGAGAATTTCAAACGACAATTCAAAGCCATGAGTTCCACCATGAGAAGACAGGAGGTGGTGTAAAATGGAATAAAAAAATATAGTGGCACATGCCTACTAAACACATAAGAGAATAATAATAATAATAATAATAATAATAACAACAATTATTAATGTTATTATTATCACATCTTGAAATAAAGCTGCAAAATTGTTTCCTAAATAGTCAGAGATGTTCTCAGATCAACAGCAGAATGGTTTGCATGGAAGTAAATAAAAATAAATGACCATAAAATATATCTCCCAGTTTTTTGTTTGCATCATAAGTATTCATTTGTATGATGGACATCAATGATGTGTGTGTGTGTGAGAGAGAAAGACACACACAGACAAAGAGGGGTGGCAAACATTTTCATAAGTGCAAAAAGAGTAGTCACCTTATTAAATAAGGGAAAGAAAAACCATCCAAAAAATTAGCTAAAATCTTTGAAAAATAAAATTTGATTTCTGTATAAACCTCTATACTTAAATATGTACATGATGTGCAAATAAAACAAGTCGTATTATTCGTATCGGTTTTCTACTACGTCATGCGAACGATGTCACGTCAGTGTACACGCTTCAGCACTGCTATTGGCACTAGTGTGGAGCTCCTTCAGATTAGAGAGGAGCTTGGTTTAAGGAGGGATTCGATATTACACACGAATCCTACTACATATGTTAGGTTAAAGTTAAAGTGCTCTTGATCAACCGAACAGTAACAGTGTGAGATACTCGCTTGTGTTACGCAGCAGAAGCAGCAGCGACAGTTTATATAGGCAGCAGGAAGGAGGGGGTGTGGGGGGAAGCCGGGCGAGCCGTGATGTTCACATCACACACACACCGGGGTCACACTGGGTCAGCTCGGACGGACCGAGAAATTAAATGAACTGTTCCTTTGTACTGGATTCGAGTTCCGGTTCTTTGGATCTTCAGAGTCGTGGCGGATCTGGGAATGCAGCCGGGATGAGACACCAGCACGCACAAGTTCGCACGTAGGTGCGCAGAACCCAGAGAAGATAAAAAGACATCCAGAGCAGTGATGAAGATGAAACCTGGAGCTGTGAGGCAGCAAAGCGGAACCTGCTAACACCAGGTCACGGCCTCGGACCTTTAAGATTATAACACACACGTCTCAAATACAACAGCTTCGAGCCGTTTACACGTTGATCGGTGTTGGGGAATCTTCATCTGTGTTTATATAAAAAACATAAAAGCATTGAAGGCCCTTTGGTCCCGTACGGATTGAGGAGGGAAAAAGAAAAAAAGAAAGTGTTTATCTGTTCTCTGCATCCATTTCCTGTGAGTGGAAAAATCATCTCACTCACTCGCAGACTGTAACTTCATAAACAGACAAGATGGAACGATCATGAGAGAACAGACTCGGATGAGGTTTAAAAGATCGTAGATCAAAAACGGACGTTCATTGACTTATAATGACACGGCTGCATTTAGCTTCGTGTGGCTACAGTAAAAGGCTCTGTGGTTTTACGCCGCATGTGTGTGTGTGTGTGTTGCTACCCTTTTCTGCCTTGGGTTGCTTAAGGTAACCCATATTTGTGTGTGTGTGTGTGTGTGATGTCTAGCAAATCTCTACATGCCTCTATACCTCAGGATCAGGACTCCTCTCCATCCTCAACCCCCTTGGTATTAGTAGAACGCGCATCAGTGCCGTAGCTCAGTGTTTTATTGGCCAGTGTGTGTGTGTGTGATCTGTTAGGCAGCCACGTGTCCGATCAGATAGATGTTGTCGTACAGGTGACCCACAAAGTCCTCGCTGATGTTCTGTGCGGCGCGGCGTGTGTTGCGGATGAACTCGCGCTTGGACATCTTGTTCTTGACGTGTGGGCTGCTCAGATCGATGGAGAGCAGGATGAGCGAGTAGCACAGCACGTACACGGCATCTGAAACACACGTTTCAACATATTACACTGATCCCAAACGGTAAAAGAGGAAGAATGCAAGAAATTAAAGGTGCCGTGTGTGATTTTGAAGCGTTTGTACACACGAGTATCTGTTCGGATTTATTGGGCCTGAGAATGAAGCCCCGCCCCCAGCCTGAAGGAGTGAAAGTGAGCGTCTTTATAAACCAGACCTCCTTGTTTAAGTCTGTATGTCTTAAAGGTTAGAAAGCTGTCGGTCTGATTTAGCCATTTTCCCCCGGACCTTTGTTTACTACGCCTGAGTTAGAGTAAATAAGTGTGCAATAGAACGGCGGTGGACAGGAAACAGGTCATTTACTGCTGATGAGAACTTTTGTACTCTGAGGCATCTGTTAAGGAATTCAGCTATTGTGTGAATGAAGGATGAACATTGTTCCCTTCAGTCAGTTCAGTGTGTGTCTGTGCGTATGTGTGTGTGTGTGTGTGTGTGTGTGTGTGTGTTCTGGAGAAACATCACACACTTCAGACTGGACTGGAGAGCTGACTGTAGCTCTGCTGACACTTTAAGCCTCAGAGCTTAAGCATGGCTTTGGATATGGGGAGAGATTTAAGTACCACCCTGATTCTCTCACACAGACACAGTCACACACACACATTCTCTCTCTTGCACACACACACACACACGCACAGTCTCTCTCGCACACGCACAGTCTCTCTCGCGCACGCAGTCTCTCTCGCGCACGCGCACACAGTCTCTCTCATGCACGCGCACACACACACACACACACTCTCTCTCGCACACAGTCTCTCTCTCGCACACACACACACAGTCTCTCTCTCGCACACACACACACACAGTCTCTCTCTCTCGCACACACACACACAGTCTCTCTCTCGCGCACACACACAGTCTCTCTCTCTCGCACACACACACACACAGTCTCTCTCTCGCGCACACACACACACAGTCTCTCTCTCGCGCACACACACACACAGTCTCTCTCTCGCGCGCGCACGCACAGTCTCTCTCCCGCGCGCGCGCACAGTCGCTCTCTCGCGCACGCACGCAGTCTCTCTCCCGCGCGCGCGCACAGTCGCTCTCGCGCGCACAGTCTCTCTCTCGCGCGCACACACAGTCTCTCTCGCGCGCACACACACACAGTCTCTCACGCGCACACAGTCTCTCTCTCGCGCGCACACACACACAGTCTCTCTCGCGCACACACACACAGTCTCTCTCTCGCGCACACACACACACAGTCTCTCTCGCGCACACACACACACAGTCTCTCTCGCGCACACACACACAGTCTCTCTCGCGCACACACACACAGTCTCTCTCGCGCACACACACAATCTCTCTCTTTCACGCGCACACACACACACACACAGTCTCTCTCTCGCGCGCGCACACACACAGTCTCTCGCGCGCGCACACACACAGTCTCTCTCGCGCGCACACACAGTCTCTCTCGCGCGCACACACACAGTCTCTCTCGCGCGCACACACACAGTCTCTCTCGCGCGCACACACACAGTCTCTCTCGCACACACACAGTCTCTCTCACACACACACACACAGTCTCTCTCACACACACACACACAGTCTCTCTCACACACACACACACAGTCTCTCTCGCACACACACACACAGTCTCTCTCACACACACACACACAGTCTCTCTCACACACACACACACAGTCTCTCTCACACACACACACACACAGTCTCTCTCGCACACACACACACACAGTCTCTCTCGCACACACACACAGTCTCTCTCGCACACACACACAGTCTCTCTCGCACACACACACACACACAGTCTCTCTCGCACACACACACACACACAGTCTCTCTCGCACACACACACACACACAGTCTCTCTCGCACACACACACACACACAGTCTCTCTCGCACACACACACACACACAGTCTCTCTCGCACACACACACACACACACACAGTCTCTCTCGCACACACACACACACACAGTCTCTCTAGCACACACACACACACACAGTCTCTCTAGCACACACACACACAGTCTCTCTCGCACACACACACACACAGTCTCT
>NC_083465.1:28544458-28549458 GCF_030014155.1 Tachysurus vachellii
TCTCTCGCACACACACACACACACACAGTCTCTCTCGCACACACACACACACAGTCTCTCTCGCACACACACACACACACAGTCTCTCTCGCACACACACACACACACAGTCTCTCTCGCACACACACACACACAGTCTCTCTCGCACACACACACACAGTCTCTCTCGCACACACACACAGTCTCTCTCGCACACTCACACACACACAGTCTCTCTCGCACACACACACACACAGTCTCTCTCGCACACACACACACACACAGTCTCTCTCGCACACACACACACACACAGTCTCTCTCGCACACACACACACACACACAGTCTCTCTCGCACACACACACACACACAGTCTCTCTCGCACACACACACACACACACAGTCTCTCTCGCACACACACACACACAGTCTCTCTCGCACACACACACACACACAGTCTCTCTCGCACACACACACACACACAGTCTCTCTCGCACACACACACACACAGTCTCTCTCGCACACACACACACACACAGTCTCTCTCGCACACACACACACACAGTCTCTCTCGCACACACACACACACACACACAGTCTCTCTCGCACACACACAAACACACACAGTCTCTCTCGCACACACACACACACACACACACACAGTCTCTCTCGCACACACACAAACACACACAGTCTCTCTCGCACACACACACACACACAGTCTCTCTCGCACACACACACACACACACAGTCTCTCTCGCACACACACACACACACAGTCTCTCTCGCACACACACACACACACACACACACAGTCTCTCTCGCACACACACACACACAGTCTCTCTCGCACACACACACACACACAGTCTCTCTCGCACACACACACACACACAGTCTCTCTCGCACACACACACACACACACAGTCTCTCTCGCACACACACAATCTCTTGCACACACAGTCTCTCTCGCACACACACACACACAGTCTCTCTCGCACACACACACACAGTCTCTCTCGCACACACACACACAGTCTCTCTCGCACACACACACACAGTCTCTCTCGCACACACACACACAGTCTCTCTCGCACACACACACACAGTCTCTCTCGCACACACACACACAGTCTCTCTCGCACACACACACACAGTCTCTCTCGCACACACACACACAGTCTCTCTCGCACACACACACACACAGTCTCTCTCGCACACACACACACAGTCTCTCTCGCACACACACACACAGTCTCTCTCGCACACACACACACAGTCTCTCTCGCACACACACACACAGTCTCTCTCGCACACACACACACAGTCTCTCTCGCACACACACACACAGTCTCTCTCGCACACACACACACAGTCTCTCTCGCACACACACACACAGTCTCTCTCGCACACACACACACAGTCTCTCTCACACACACACACAGTCTCTCTCACACACACACACACAGTCTCTCTCGCACACACACACACACACAGTCTCTCTCGCACACACACACACAGTCTCTCTCGCACACACACACACAGTCTCTCTCGCACACACACACAGTCTCTCTCGCACACACACACAGTCTCTCTCGCACACACACACACAGTCTCTCTCGCACACACACACAGTCTCTCTCGCACACACACACAGTCTCTCTCGCACACACACACAGTCTCTCTCGCACACACACACACAGTCTCTCTCGCACACACACACACAGTCTCTCTCGCACACACACACACAGTCTCTCTCGCACACACACACACAGTCTCTCTCGCACACACACACACAGTCTCTCTCGCACACACACACACAGTCTCTCTCGCACACACACACACACAGTCTCTCTCGCACACACACACACACACACACAGTCTCTCTCGCACACACACACACACACACAGTCTCTCTCGCACACACACACACAGTCTCTCTCGCACACACACACACACAGTCTCTCTCGCACACACACACACACAGTCTCTCTCGCACACACACACACACACAGTCTCTCTCGCACACACACAGTCTCTCTCGCACGCACACACACACAGTCTCTCTCACACGCACACACACACAGTCTCTCTCGCACGCACACACACACAGTCTCTCTCGCACGCACACACACACAGTCTCTCTCGCACGCACACACACACACAGTCTCTCTCGCACACACACACAGTCTCTCTCGCACACACACACACTTCACCCTCCTGCCATCCGGAAAAAGGTACTGAAGCATTCGGGCCTCACGACCAGACTGTGTAACAGTTTATTTCCACAAGCCATCAGACTCCTTAATAAATGAACTGTACTGAGCACGACACACACACATCAACTGTATGTACTGCACAGACCTACACCAATTACACACTCTTCCATTACACATCCATCAGACTGTTTACATGCTGTTTTTGCCCCCTCACACACAGTCTCTCACACACACACACACACACACACAGTCGCTCACACACACAGTCTCTCACAGACACACAGCCTCACACACACACACAGCCTCACACAGTCTCTCTCACACAGTCTCTCTCACACAGTCTCTCTCACACAGTCTCTCTCACACAGTCTCTCTCACACAGTCTCTCTCACACACAGTTTCACACACACGTCTCAGACTGACAATTTAATCAGAAATGTGTTTTTAATTTAATGTAAAGAATTTAATAAGCTCTATGACATCATTCTTCACAGCACTGATGTGACATCCAGCCCTAATTCACTGTATGGATTCAAGTATAGTGATATTTCATTCAGGCTGCACTGTGAGAATAAACAAGACTTTATTAGTGCTCATGACCAAATCCCCCCCCCACACACACACACACAGTACACTTATGATTATTTATTTATCATCAACAATAAATATTATTATATTTAAAATAACTTTTATAAGCTTTTTTTTTACTGCTCATTGTGATCCATTTCATAATGTTTGTTGTATATGAAGTAATGTGATGAGGCTCCACGGTGAGGTGAAGGTCACGTGCACTCACCGGGCGTGAGGCCGACATCCCTCACCAGCGTGGGGTTACAGGCACAGAAACGGTGTGAGAACTTAGTGATTAGCGTCTCCAGGTACTCGCCGCGCTCCTCAGGGGCGTGAATGTGTCTGAAGAAATCCCTCAGTGCGTTGGGGAGGAACTGGTTACTGAAGTTGTGTAGTGTGACCAGCTCGTCCAGCACGTCACGGCTACATGGATAAATCGAAATAAACAAATTCAGAAATAAACACCAGGAGTAACGGCAACAGAGAGACTAAATAACTAACCAACTCAAGTTAAGATTCATCGTCATCGTTGTTTAGTAACAAGCACCAGTACTCAATCATTAATGTTTGTTTATTTTGCTTGCGTTTCATTTAGCAATCTGATTGGTCAGGCAGTATATAAAAGATGCAGTCACTCAAGAGTTTTTCTAGAGTTAACACCACTATATACTTTATTTTCCTCTCAGCTGCATGTTATATGTGAAATCAGATCAGAGGTTCAGATACTTTGTAAAGAAGACTAGAAGTAAATATCGTCGCTGTCGGGCGGAAACCTCGTATGTCCAAATTTGGTCAATTTCATATTTTTTCACATATCGATGCTATTGGTCAGTCCCCACGTGGGTCTGTTATTTTTACAAGTTATTAACCAATCTAAAGTCTTGAAAATAGCTTGAGCGCAAATCTCATAACTCCATTGGACACTTCAACTGTCCACCTCTTCCTCACTCCGCGGGAGAGCTTCACGTCATATTTCTCCTCAAGAAGAGTCGCAGCAAATCAACACGTCTTCTGAGGTAAATGTCTTCAAAACACTGGGCTCAAAGAAAAAAAAAAAAATCCTGACCCCCGCTAGTTCTGGTGCTCGTCTGAGGACAGGAATTTAGCGCAAGACAATCCACTGCAACGCGGACTAAACCCTGTGCACTGCAGATAAGGTACGGCGTTTTTTTAATTTCCTGAAAAATAACGGTTTTGGAGATACGAGGATTCCGCCTGACAGCGACGATATATTAATAATCAGTCGGGTGTGTGTGTGAGCGTGTGTATGTGTTGGGGTGGGGCTATTACTTTTGGGAAGTGCAAGTGAGCAATCTGTCAAACAGATTAGTGGAATGTTTATTTCTATGATTTAGTTTTTTCTGCCTCACTTTCCTTTAAGTAAGTAAGTAAGTAAATAAATAAATAAAGAGGTAACAAACCGTTCATCAAGATAAACACGCAGCATCTTCCAGTTCAGTGTTCTGGTGTAGAATATGAACTTGGCAATTTCCTTCGGGTGATCCAGGAGAATACTTTTGGACATGAGGTAAGTGATACCCTACACACACACACACACACACACACACACACACACACACACACACACACAGACAGACAGAGTGAGAGAGTCAGATTTACACGTCATCTTTAAGTCGAACCCTGAAGCTGTGTGAATGTAGATAAAGCCATGCACGAAGCTATAAAACACGCTCGGCTTCCACCGCTCTGTCATCGTTAACCAGAACACTGGAGCACCTAAACATCAGCCTATAATCCCTGCGGTGAAAAGAAGCAGGCGTGCTAGCGTGAGAATGTGGCGTGCCAGTCCTCCTCACCTCCTCGGGGTTAGCGTTGAACGTCAAACTTCCTTCATCGAGCTGCATGTAGAGTTTTCTGTAGGAGAAACCTGGGGGAAGGAGACGGTTGTAGATGGAACAGTGACCCCAAGTGGACTTGCACAAACTGGAAGAACAGAGAGAGAGAGAGAGAGAGAGAGAGAGAGAGAGAGAGAGAGAGAGAGAGAGAGAGAGAGAGAGAGAGAGAGAGAGAGAGAGAGAGAGAGAGAGAGAGAGAGAGAGAGAGAAGGAATGAGCAGGAGAACTGTTACTCTGACATTTTTGTTCAGAAACATTTAGCTTTTAGGAATATGAAGGTGGTGTTGAGTGAAGAGCAGAGTGTCAGAGATCAGAGGAGACTGAAGATGTTTCTTTACTCATCTGAATGAAGTCATCAGTTCTGGATGGATGGATGGA
>NC_083465.1:28554458-28611958 GCF_030014155.1 Tachysurus vachellii
AGAAAAACTTTTTGACTATTTATCATATATTTAATATTTAATAAGCCGCAGCGCCCAAAATGTATCAGTCCGCATCACTGTCTCTATGGAACCGGGCAGGAACCAAGCGCGTCTCCCCTGGAGCTCTTAGTCGAGCCTGACACTTATCAGCCAATCAAAACAAGAGGCTACACAACAGCCAATCAGAAAACAGCACTTTTGTATCTGGGTAAGATTTAACGCAACAACCAATGAAAAAAAAACATATTCATTACAGAGGGTATTTTCGATGGTCAGTTTGAACAAAACCTCAACACCAAACAGCTTTTCTCTGGACAGGACATTGTCCTCAATAATGACACTAAAAATTTCTGAGCTTGAGCCGAACTGTTTTATATGGGAGCAACATTACAAACTAGAATGTACATTTCCTGAAGACAGTGTGAATGGTGCTTGCACGTGGCAAGTTCCCCTCATCGGGCTGTGTTTTGATATATGACATGTCCATGTTGTGCTAACATTTTGATTTCGCTTATTTTGGGGGCGGGGCTACACGTGACATCACGTGACGTCATCAGAATACACGTGAGGAAGTTCCCCTCGTTGTTGTGAGTGTTTTGATATGTCACATGTCCATGTTGTAAAAAGTTTTTTGATTTTGCATATATTGGGGGCGGGGCTGCGGGACAACCGGAAGGCCAGTCGGTACACCTATTTAAAACTTTGTTCAGAGTATCACCCTAAAGGAGCTGGTCGAGTTATAAACCTCCAAAGTTTATAATGGGAGTCTATGGGAAAAAAGGCCACTATGGCCACGTTCACACTGCAGGTAAAAGTGGCCCAAATCCGATTTTTTTGGGGTAAAGTGACCAGGTCAGACTTCTTCAGGAGTAGTGTGAACACTCAAAACACTTCCATATGTGGTCCTGAATCAGACCCAAATCTGATTTTTTCCAATGTGGCCGCAGTGTGAACAGCCAAGGCGGATTTGACGTGACTTTTACGTCAATCTACATCGACATTCGTCACAATTATGCGCCGGCGAAAACTTTTTTTTCTTTTTGCGCCAGCGAAAACGTGACACAAACGTGACTGGTAACGTGTGTGTTAAGAGTGTTATATAAAGTGGTTACGTGAACCAGCTCATAATGTTTGCATTGAATACATCACATTATAGCATTACATGATATGTTTGCTTGCACCAGATGATACAATACTTCCTCCATAACCTCGCCAACTTTTTAGCGCAACGGCGTGCTGCGTGTGACGTCATTGTTATTGTTCGTTTGCGCATGCGGGTCAGTTTGAAACAGCAAACAGTTCACACTGGTATCTGATATAGGCCACATTTTAAAAGGTAATGTGAACAGCCAAACAAAAAAATCAGATCTGAGCAAAATATCCGAATTGAGCATTAAGACTTGCAGTGTGAACCAATCACGTTCTGATTTACTCGCAATCGCATGACTCGAAATCATGACATTATCTACTGTATGTGAAATACTAAAAATAAAAATAAAACGCCCAGAAACAGAGATGAATCTTTTCAGACAAATATTGTAAACTCCTGATAGAGATAACATGCATGTTATCCTTACTAATCGGTCAAGTGCAGGTCATTTAGAAACAGAAGTTTCATGTGAAATAGCATTCAGTGTCAACTCACTGTACACCTGTAAACATCAGTAAACACTGTACACCTGTAAACATCAGTAAACACTGTACACCTGTAAACATCAGTAAACACTGTACACCTGTAAACATCAGTAAACACTGTACACCTGTAAACATGGCTCACATTTTGCTGATTGAAAATGTACTGTGTGACTTTATTAAAGTAAAAGCTAAAGGAAGCAGGATGCATTAAGCTTACAATAACTCTTAGGTTTCATCATTCAAGGTATCATAATTCCTCTATACAGCTTGTATACATTAGAATAAAATGTCATTTCTTCACGACCACAATGCTTTATATAACGTGGAACGATGGCACACAGGGCTAAGTCATGTACGTGCAAGTGAAAGCATCAGTATGAGAAAAATGCAAAGTAAAAAAAAATCATGAGACTGTAAATACATGTGAAAGCGCACACAAGAAGAACAGCCTCAGAGCGAGTAAATCAGAACGTGATTGGTTGGAGGTAGACCGTGCCACGATTGGTCAGCGCCACAAGACCGTTGTCCGATTGGCTGGAGTAGACGGTGGGCGGAGTCCACCTATTTGTGGATTCTTGTGCACGTCTTGACGTTAGAAATGTTTCAAATCCACAATTGCACAGAACGCGATTCACAAATGAGCAGGAAGGCATTCACAAATAAATACAATTAAATATATATGTATAAATAATTTTTTTATTTGCAAATCCCATTTTATTTATTTGTGAATTAAAAAAATATTTGTGAAACTCTTTATATTTATTTGTGGATTTAATAAATATTTGTGAAACTCTTTATATTTATTTGTGGATTTAATAAATATTTGTGAAACTCTTTATATTTATTTGTGGATGATAGTATATTTATTCAGAATAACGAAACAATTCTGACCCCATAGTGTGTGTGTGTGTGTGTAGGGTTGCCACCCGTCCCGTGAAATACGGAATCGTCCCGTATTTACAGGCAAAATGACGCGTCCCGTATCAAATCAATACGGGACGCGATTTGTCCCGTATTTTCCATAGGTCCACATTATACAGCATCCCATGCAAATCACCCCACCCGCATTGTGTGGAGACGCGTCCTATTCTGCCCCTGATTGGGTAATACTCATTGCCATCGTTGGTTTGATTGGTTTGTTTTAGGGTTACGGGCCGTGAATCACGGCAAATCAGAGTCAGAGGAGGGCGGGACGTCAGAGTGACAGAAAATCCATATGAAACGATGGCATCTCCAGATACCCCCCGTATCCAGCTCTGAAAGTTTCAGAGCTGAAACGAAAGCGGATGCAGAAGTACAGACGAGAGACGTGAGACGTCTCTTTCAAGTAGCTAACCTGCCTAACATGCTGTCCATCATCAGCCACATCTTAAGCATCCCAGCATCCACTGGTTATGTGGAAAGGATCTTTTCTAGAATGGCTAACAAATGGAGTGACAGCAGGAACAGGTGCTCTGTGGAGCTCATTAGGAGTGAGCTCTTGATCACTTTTAACTTTGAGCAGTCCTGTTCAGAGTTTTACTGTAGCTGTTTGAAAGAAAAACAGCTTCTCAGTGCTGCACGGAGTGACAAGAAGTACACTTATCAAAGAAAGTAGGCCTGACATGTTCCAATACTGCACACTACTACTTCTGGTCCGCTGATATTCACTGATACACATATACATCCACTGATGTTCAGGGCCGGCCCTGGCCAATTTGCCGCCCTAGGCAAGATTTCACCTGGTGCCCCTGGAATCACAGACAATTGTGTTCCGATCATTTTGTTCATAAACTTACACAGAAACAAACTGCACAGCTTTGTCCTGTTTTTCTTTATTTTGAAAATATTTTGGAAACACAAAATAAAAAAAATTACGGAGACCTTGCTTTCCTTGCCTTTCTTACAGCAATAAAATATATATAATAAATATATAAATAAAATACTTCTCAGGTAATAAAATATATATATACATATATATATTAATATATATATGTATATATATATATATATATATATATATATATATATATATATATATATATATATATATATATATATATTCATAAAAATAATAATTTGGGCGCACGGGCGCCCCTAGTGGTGGGCGGCGCCCTTAGCATTTGCCTATTCTGCCTATGCGCAGGGCCGGCCCTGCTGATGTTATTATGTTCATGATGTTCATGGAAGATCTTTTGCAAGTTTGCAAGTTATAATTACTAAGTTATGGATATGTCAATTTAATAATAAGTTAATAAAATATGGTTCACATCTCACAAGTTCCTCCAAAAGCTTATTTTTTGTGTTCTCAGTCACACTTTGTTGGCGTATATTTATTATTGTCATAGCTGTGTATTCAATATGACCACTTAAGTTGTGATAGTGAGAGACTGAGTGCATCTGTTCACACTGATTTAAATAGCAGATACCTTATTATAATGTCCATTGGTATCAATCTTAATATTTTTATGAATACATGTTTAATACAATTTAAGTTATGATATACCACGCCATCGGGACTGTGGTCATCGTGGCCCCGAGGGGTGTGGCCCCCACTGCGGCAGGCGTCCCTTATTTTTCTGTATTGAAGGTGGCAACCCTATGTGTGTGTGTGTGTGTGTGTGTGTGTGTGTGCGTGTGTGTGTGTGTGTGTGTGTGTGTGTGTGTGTGAGGGGGTGGGGGGGGGGTGGGGGGTGTTGGAGACGGAGATTCAAAACTTGAGAGCCCTGTTAATGCATGGAAACCAATCACAACATTAAACCGAATTAAAATGGCGCCCAGGTGCCTCCCGAAGTGCACTATGTAGGGTGTAGACTGTATTATTAACTACACTATCTAGTGCACTTATATAGAGGATATTACGGGCTTTGGGAGTTAACCATAGTCGGGTTTTACCCCTAAACAGTAAAAGTGCACGATATTAAAGAAGAGGCTGAAACCGAGTGATAATTATCTTATTTACTGGTTTTATTGAGTCTTTTGAGGTAATAAAGCTGATGTAATGACGCATAAATCAGGTTTATTTAACTAAAGCTAACAGGCTAGTTAGCTAAAGTACGTTAGCCTCAGGAAGTTTAGCTGTTGTTTAATCTGTAGGAGTCGTGACGTTTTATTCACTATTACTTCATTAACTACATGGTTTTTATGACTAAATACCGTTTGTCATGTAAGAACATGTGAGGATGTGACAGTGTTAGTATGGAGTGTGTTAAAGTGTGTTAAAGCTTTATTCTTGTGCAGGTTGAGTAAAGGAGAAGATGTCTACAGGTGATGTGAAGGGAGGTCTGAGGAAGCTGCAGGCATCTCTCAGATCTGTAAAATACCCCAGAGATGTGGACTATCAAGGGTAGGAACTAGGGTTACATTATATATGTAATGTTTCACATCCCACTGATGATGTGTGTAATACAGTTGATACAGATGATGTGTGTAATACAGTTAAAACCTGTTTCCTTTTCTCAAGCTGGAAGTGAAGGCACAAACTGCACCAGTGTGAGATATCAGGGCTGGAGTTGTGTGACTTTAGAACATAACATCTATAAGAAAAGAAAACAAACACTATAAACACTAGACAGAGAGATAGATAGACAGACAGATAGAGACAGAGATAGATAGATAGATAGATAGATAGATAGATAGATAGATAGATAGATAGAAAGACAGACAGACAGATATAGATAGATAGACAAACAGATAGACAGAGATAGATAGATAGATAGATAGAAAGACAGACAGACAGACTGAGATATTGATAGATAGAGAGACAGACATATAGATAGACAGAGAGAGAGATTGATAGGCAGACAGATATAGATAGACAGACAGACAGATAGAGACAGATATAGATAAATAGACAGATAGAGACAGATAGATAGATAGACAGCCAGACATACAGAGATATAGATAGACAGACAGACAGACAGATATAGATAGACAGACAGAGAGAGAGAGATAGATAGATAGACAGACAGACAGATATAGATAGACAGACAGACAGACAGATAGAGACAGATATAGATAGACAGACAGACAGAGAGATAGATGGATAGATATAGATAGACAGACAGAGAGAGAGAAATAGATAGATAGATAGGTAGATTGATAGATAGATAGACAGACAGACAGACAGACAAATATAGATAGATAGATAGATAGATAGATAGATAGATAGATCGATAGATAGAAAGACAGACAGACAGACTGAGATATTGATAGATAGAGAGACAGACATATAGATAGACAGAGAGAGAGATTGATAGGCAGACAGATATAGATAGACAGACAGACAGATAGAGACAGATATAGATAGAAAGACAGACAGACAGATATAGATAGATAGACAAACAGATAGACAGAGATAGATAGATAGATAGATAGATAGATAGAAAGACAGACAGACAGACTGAGATATTGATAGATAGAGAGACAGACATATAGATAGACAGAGAGAGAGATTGATAGGCAGACAGATATAGATAGACAGACAGACAGATAGAGACAGATATAGATAAATAGACAGATAGAGACAGATAGATAGATAGACAGCCAGACATACAGAGATATAGATAGACAGACAGACAGATATAGATAGACAGACAGAGAGAGAGAGATAGATAGATAGACAGACAGACAGATAGAGACAGATATAGATAGACAGACAGACAGAGAGATAGATGGATAGATATAGATAGACAGACAGAGAGAGAGAAATAGATAGATAGATAGATAGATAGCTAGACAGTCAGACAGAGAGATAGGTAGATTGATAGATAGATAGACAGACAGACAGACAGACAAATATAGATAGATAGATAGATAGATAGATAGATTGACAGACAGACAGATAGATATAGACAGACAGATATAGACAGACAGACAGACAGATATCTCTAAGAAAAGAAAACAAACACTATTCATTGCTGTATTAAGTTTTTTTTGGGTCAAGACTTGAGCCACCAGAACATCTGCGGTTCTCATTGCAACAGTTTCTGCACATCTGCATGAAGATGGTGGTGATGAAGAGCGCAGTCTAACACGTTGCCCCAAAAACCTCCTGTAAGTGTTAACTGGTTGTTTTTTGCTCTACAGCTTAGCTAAAGGAGATCCGTCATGCTGTCTGCCCATCGTCAGCTATGTCTTCACCTCCTTCTCCACCTCCGTGGCGGAACACCTGGTGGAACGCGGCATCGAGCTCGCAGGAAAAAACGACCTGAGCTTTGTGGAGTCCGTTTACAAGGTGAGTCACAAGTTTGCACACCCTTAATTCCACAAGATTAACTCTAGCTATAAACCATTAAAACGTGTGCGGGTTTGTTTTATTCATAAATGAAACGTTATGATATTTTACAAATTGCTGTGACCGCTGTGGCGTCGGTGGAATAACACACACCAGACCTGGTATCGCTCCTTAGAGGCTTCGAGCGAAGAGATCCAGTGCAACTGTGTAATACATGAATTCTGATGATATCGGCAATATTTGAGGATGACTGTGATATGAAGAGAAAAACTATTTGCTACTGGCTTTTACAAAGCGAACATATTTATTCTGTATATATGATTAAATGTAATAAAATTAAACTGAGAGTTATGGGCTGCTTTTACTTTGTTAGCTAGATTTTTTAAAGTGTGTGTGTGTGTGTGTGTGTGTGTGTGTTAGGTCCTGCGTGATCTCTTCAGTTACAAACCCCTGTTAACTAAGCAGCAATTCCTGCAGTTCGGTTTCGCCGAAAGAAAGCTCGCTCTTCTCTGCGACATCATCGGCTTCGTCCTGGACAAACACAAACAGCTCACTAAAGGCTCTAAGGTGTGTGTTGTGTTACACTCTGCTTCTGTTTGTAATTTACACTTCAGAACAAAACAATACAGGCCACATTAATATAAGTTCCTTTACAAATCGAACACAATCGCAGGTTCGTTCTAATACCTTATCGTTTCTATAGTAACCTTATAGTATAATATAATACCTTATCGTTTCTATAGTAACCACTCCGGCATCCATCGTTAAAAACAGAAAGAAATGGGATTAAAGAATAAACACAGCATGGGGAAGGTTTCTGTAAAAAGAGAACATACTGTTGAAGCCACTTGACAAGTGACATTTGTTTATTTTTTGTGGACTTATTAACTTTCAGAAAGAGAGCAAAAGAAAAAAGATTCTTACAGCTAACGTTCCACTACAAACGGATAAAAAATTACGACGTGGTATTTAATCGATCCGAGGAATACAACATACAAGAACGTGCAGTTAAAGGAAAATAATCAACGTCAAGGTGAAAAGATTAGCTTCAGCGCGACACTGATGACGTCACGTTGTTTTGTTTCCTATAACAGAAGGAAGTGGTGTTTTACGCCTTACTTATATGTTTTTCTGTCGCTCCATAATGTAACATCGCTGATGCATTGTACGTACTGTGATGAAGCGGTGCTCAGTGTCAGTGCACATGTAACGTTACAGTGTGTTGGTGTGCTGAGGAGGAGGCAGCTCTCTCACTCCGACTCCAAATCTGTGGATTGTTCTCCACCCAGAGAGACCCAGAAGACACCAAGCCAGAAAGTAAGCAGATCATAACTGTGCCCCATAATCCACATAATTTACCCCTTTAAACACTCAAGGCATTTAATTACAATGTTGTTTATAATGGTGACTAAATAAGGAGCAGTGGATTTAGTGGGCTGCTGCATTTTGACCAGTTATTTTGATTTTTTTTGTAAACGTTACTTCAGTAATTGAAGCATTTCACTAATAAGAGTTTATAAATCAGTGAAGCTCTAAACTCAGCTCTGATTCACCTACTAATTACTAATTCACCTACTTACCCCTCTCCCTGACCTCTGCCCATTGGAAAGTTCTGTTCATTGTGTATCGTTGAGGATGTGTGTGCTTTGTTCGTTGCAGATCGTTTCGAGCCGGTCGCTGGTGGAAAGGCACCCGAGACTCCAGAGATCTCCAGCACACATCAGCTTCTCCTCAGATCAGGATGAGAACGAGGAGCTCAGGCAGACACCTCACGACCAAGATGTTCCTCAACCTGCTGCTCACACAGTGAGAATCTGAATAAAAAATAGGTTTAAATATCCATCACTGTCTCGTGCAGATATTCATTCATTTATTCATTCAATCACCAGGAACGTGGTTGATTATTTGTTTATTCAAAGAAATGACCAGGGGAGATGATTCTGAGCCGACTCAGAGATGACTCATAAAAACAATTCAGAGAGACCAAACTGAATCGTCTTAAAGAGATGCCTCAAAAAGCCGATTCAAAGAAATAGCTTAAGGAGACGATTCTGAGTCGACTCAGAGACGACTCGATGTTCTGACTCAGTGACAACAACAAAGACTTCTAATACAAAAAATGACCAAAAGCGTTTATTTTTGAGACACCACAGAGTCTGAATCAAGAGACTAGCCATATTGACGACTCAGAGAGACAACTGTATTAGATGCCTCAGACAAATGACTCAGAGACGACACAAGATTAACTCAAGATTAACTCAATACAATCTAATCATCATCATGTATTAGTTATTAATACACAGAACATGTGAACAGAATATTTGGGTAGATTTTGCGCTGTCATGTCATGAATTATGATGATCACTGTAGAAATAAAATCCCACACTTACACTATTTCTCCCTGTAGGAGTGTGTGTCAGAGAGCAGTTTGCGAGCATTGGAGGCCGGTCTGCAGCAGTGTGTGTGCAGGCTGGAGCAGCAACTGAGCATGCTGGACACCAGAGTGCAGGCACTGGAGAAGAGCACAGCTGGAAAGATCTATATAGAGCGCAGTGCATGGGAGGAGCTGGAGAACCGGGTACTGCTGCTGGAGACCGGACTGACGTTAACCCGAGCTCAGGTACAGAGACGACACACTTCCTGATTTAAAAGTTTCTTTGTACTTTGGTACTTTGGTGTATAAAGTGTGTATCCTCCTCTGCGTAGGGCCCGATGAGAACGGGTGGGGTTATGAGTGTGGAAGGGAGCCCACATCATGATGAGAGCGGTGAGGAATACACACTTATACCGAGTTCTGGATAAACTGAATACTTAAGGAATGTGAATTAAGAGAAGAAACAGTTTGAATAAACAGCTAGAACTTCTGGAATAGATGATTTCACACACGAGCTAAGTGTGTTGATGCTTGGACCATGTTAGAACTGATGATGTTTACCTTTGTTTATGATCCTTATACGTCTTAAAGTCAGTAAAATTCTCATTATTATTTCTGAACTTATGTCAGTAGTTATGGAGTGGGTTAAAGAGCACCAGACCTCACCAGCCAACCAAATGTCATCATCTTCAGAGGTGAGTTTCATCATCCATCCATCCATCCATCCATCCATCCATCCAACTCTCGATCCTCTCATCTCTATGTCAATGCATATTTTCATCCATTCTTCTGTCCAGTCATGAAGCCATCCACTCCTTCATTTAGCCATCCATTTGTTTGTCTGTCCTTCTTTTCATTCATCATTAATTGTTATTCACTACTAGGGCTGAAACGATTCCTCGAGTAATTCGAGTAACTCGATTACAAAAATTAATTGAGGCAAATTCCTCCACCTAGAAGCCTCGTTTAATTAATTTTAAAGCTCACGTCACGTTCTTGTGCAATTATTTTGTGTGTGCATGTGTGTGTGACAACGCGCTTACGTCAAAGCGGAAGGAGACGCGAGGAGTTAGCGGTCTTTTGTTTTGAGAAAACGACAGAAAATGTCCAAGGTTTGGGACACCATCAGAGCGTCTGTTTTCTGCAGCAGGAAACATTGCTTCAGAGCGCAGAGCAAGCCTCAATTCTGAGCATGTCGACACCTTTTTTTGTTGCAATCACATGCTCCTTTAAAGACTTTTAAAGCACACAACGTTGAGAGAGAGAGAGAGAGAGAGAGAGACTTTTATATCCTGATTAATATATATATATATATGCTTAAAGCACTCGGTGTGAAACCATGCATGGCCTATAGTTCCAAGTTCCTGTCCATGTTTTTTGCCTCTTAATTACCACAAAGCTTTCCAAATTAGACAGTAAATGTTTGTTATGCCTGAACTGTAGATTTAGAATCTTTTAGTTCTGAAAGTTAAGTTGCATGACTTAAAGGCAGTATTTTTCTATTATTATTACTATTTATTTTAATATATGCCTTAGTTTTGATACTTTAAAAAAGTAATTTGAAAGTAATTTATTTTTTGTTTTTGCATCTCAGAAAAGGGTTCATTTAAAACCCAGAATGTTTGGCACTTAAATGTACTTAATTCTTCTCAGTCTTTGTCATTGTTCACATTGTTCACAGTACAGACAGAGAAACAATGGCTAATATCTAAATGTTTATTTTTGATAGAGAATATTGTTGTACAGTATGCATTGAATACTATGCATTTAAAAAAGAAAAGTTCATTTTTCTAAAAAAAAAAAAAAAAAAAAAGAAACCAATTAGTTCAGGGGTGTCCAACCAGTCAGAGACCAAGAGAACACCATTTTACTGTGTTACTGCAAAGCGCCACATCATACACATGAGCACACTTGATCATCACCTTTTTTTTCCCTTCCATTTTTGTGAGCGAACTTGACACAAATTGTTTACTCAAATGATCTTGCTCCTACTGGGAAACTTTGAGGTATTTTCATCCCACTCCATGGGCGTTTGACGACAATACCGTATTGAACTCAAGCGAAGCGAACACGTATATTAAAAAGACACAAATACAAACGTCGGTATGAACGTAAGAGCCGCATGAAACCGGGCAAAGAGCCGCATGCGGCTCGGGAGCCGCCCCTGAATTAGTCGTTCATTTTAAGAGACCCGTCTTATTTTCTCTTGCATATGTAATATTGCTCTTTAATTAAGCAAAAATACATTTTATACGATTACTCGATTAATCGATGAAATTTTCAGTAGAATACTCGATTAATAAAATATTCGATAGCCACAGCCCTGTTCACTACATCTGGCCATCCTTCCCTCTATTAATCTGTTAATCCATCCCTTTACCATGGTTTGTTTTTCAGTACATCTGCATATTCTCATTTGTTTGACAATTTGTTCATCTATCCATCCATCCATCCATCAATTCATTCATTAGTTTGTTCATTCATTTATCCATAAATCCAATCATCTTTTGATACATTCCTCCATCCATCCATTTTTCATACATACATACATCTATTTGCCAAACAATCCATTCATCCATCCATCCATCTGTTTTTCATCCATCCATTAATCTTTCTGTCCAATAATCCATATATTCATTAATCAGTCTATCTGCCCATCTATATGTGTTTATTCATTAATTCATCCATATGTTAATTGGTTTATCAGTTCATCCATCTATCCATCCAGCCATCCATCCATCCATCGTTAATCTGCCATCCATTCATACTTCTGGCAAACAAAGTAAACACTCAGCATTCAGTATTATTTTTTCATCCCTGCTGTGTTGTCCATACAGTTGCACCTGGTTTATTACTGTATATTATAGATGAATATTTTCCCCATTCATTTTAACCGCATTATTTAAGATCTCTGTATGTGATCGTTATCTACACCAGTAACCCTGTTCATGTAGAAAACATAAATTGTCCTGGAAAAAATCTTGTTGTCCTGGAAAATGATTATTTTTAAATAGTGATGCTCCGATTGATTGGCCACCGATCATGATCGGCCGATATTGACTAAAAATAGCTAGATCGGTGAACCCCAAAAGCGCTGATCAAAAAAGCCGATCACGTGACGTAAATTACTCGCGCGACTTTTTCACACGTGCATGCACGGCGCACAGGTAAACAACAGCAGAGCAGCGCTTACCAGTGGCAACATGAGTTCTCCTGTCTGGAAGTTTTTCAAAGTGTCCGATAAAGACGTAAAGTTAGCAGTTTGCAATGTATGTCGTGATGAAATCCCTCGAGGTGGAAGCAAGCAACGGCATTTTAATACCACTAACATGATTAGGCATCTTAGAACACGCCATACAACTGAATATGCCGAGTATGAGAAACTAAACCAGCCGAAGCCAACAACATCCCCATCCCTCAACCAGCCGACTGTGAGTGATGCATTTAAACTAGTAGTGATGTGAGTGTGAGTGATGTCTTTTATGATTGAGACATGAAGGATTTTGTACTCTGTGTTAGTAGGCCGAGGCCCAACATGTTTTGGTCTGAAACATTTTGTGGCCAATTGTTTAATTTTAATATATTAAAAATTTTATTTACATTTTACAAGTAGCCTGGGCCTGTGTAACCTCATACCATCCCAAGTTCATCTGGTTGGTAACTACCTGCTTGGCCTCCTTGTTTCTCTGCCTTGTTATTTAGAAAGGATGGCATTGGCTTACAGTAGCTTTCATTATTTTATTTTTTGGATCTGATGTAGTTGGTTCCTCAACTACATCAGACGTTCATAATAATAACAGAAAAAAACGCTTGCCATAGTTTTGTCCTTTGTGGCAGTAGCCAGTTTTGGTGTAACAATTTTTACATTTTGCTTGCAATTATAAAATGTAATCAGTGTATTAAGAGGCGACATCCTATTAAGCTGATCTGATGTGTGTTGGTCTGCCTGACCCCTCTTTGTTTGGAATAATTTTAAGTTACTCTGCCTTATTTGGGAAAGATGGCCTACAGTAGCTTTAAGTTCTCATTTTCTAAAATAAACACTTGGTGGTTCATCTTGACTGTAGCCTATTTCTACAGTTTTTTTCTCAATACAGTTAATTTAGAGTTAATTTCATTTCTAAAAATGGTGCTCTGCTAGATTATAGATAAAAGATTCCCATTCCTCTGCCATTCTGTGATCGGCAGTGATCGGCAATCGGCAGATCATGATCTTGGTGATCGGTGATCGGCCCCAAAAATACTGATCGGAGCATCTCTATTTTTAAATGTTCTTGATCATTTAAAGAACAGTTTACAACTGGTCGAAACAATTAGTAACAGAAAGTGCTCTGTTCAGGGATGCTGAGTTTTGACGGGTTTTTTGTTATGCTGTTTAATCTCGCTGTGACGGATGACGCTGGCGGTTTCAGGTGCTAGGAACCTTGTTAATCTGAATATCATGTGCAAGGGGAATGCACAGCAAACTAAAGCATGCATGACGGCATTGGCCTGAGAAAGGAAAGGGTATTAATATGTGCAGTCTTTTTATTTTATAAATGTTGAAATTTCATTCACATGACAAAATGACTTTAAAAGTATAGTTAAGTAATAGCCATAAAGTGTACGTTGTTTTTAAGACTTATGGAGAGAAGAAAATATTACTTTAGGCCGTGAATCTGTGATCCTTGTCTTTTTTGCTAAATTTGAAATGTCCTGGAAAAGTCCTGGAAAATGATCTCTGAAAAAGAGTGGGAACCCTGAATATGTCAGTACATTAAAGTCTTAAGTATTAATGTGTTAAGTGTTAAGAAGGTGTTTACGGGTAGGTTTCGGTCTGTTGTTCTTGTCGTACAGTAATATAATCTGTGGTGATTAGGTTTGGGCGATACGGCTGAAAACTGTATCACGATACAGTTTCATATCGGTCGATATCGGTAATTATTGATATTTTTATGACCCATTTAAAATAAGGACCAGGAGAAAAATATATTACATTTAATTTTATTTTAAATTTAACCTTCCTCTGATCGTAATCCCCTCAGTTATTAAGACAGAAATGTCAACAACCAGGAAAAGTCAAATAATTATAATGTAAACATAAGTCTAAAGTCACAATGAACACTTAACAATTATCTCTTAACATTTAGGGTGCAAAATGAAAGAAAATGTAAGAAATGCTTAATCAAGTGAATAAAATAGCGGGGATGACGGTCTTGCATAAAATTGCAGACGACGGTGTGACTACGGTTCCGGTTTTCTCTCTCGCTGTGGCTCATTTTCTGCTCATCAGTCGCCGGTTACTGAAGCAGCCGTATCCAGCAGACCAGCACGATACTGTTACATGATTGGCTGTTAGCGTGTCACTCCCTACATTGCTAGGTTACCAGAGAGAGAGTGCCTTTGTTAATGCAACCAAACTTGCTTCGCAACCTCTGTTTTCTTCCGACAAAGAATAAAAATTATCGAACACATTTATTGAACACATTTTTTATTGATATCGATCACGTGTCTATCGTGATACATATCGTTATCATTTTATCGCCCAGCCCTAGTGGTGATCCGAGACAACAGATTTTTTTCTTTTTTCTTCTGTTTTTAGGAGAATATTAAAGAGAGACTGGAGAGAATAGCCAGTATGTAAGTATTTGTATTTCTTAGAACAAGATTTCTGTTAGTATTTCTATTACAAACAATAAAATGCAGTAGATGAAGTAAAATCTGTATTAACACACAGTACGATATTGGCTTTAAAGCAGCCACTAGGTTGTGCTGCAGCTATATTATTAGTAAAGTAAATGGTATACAAAGGTTAACTGAACCCAGTTGGGGGAATAAAGAAATAGTTGAGATGAAGATTTCTGTCTTGTAAGGGGCAGATATGATAACCTGCCTCTGGAGCAGAGAGGGTTAAGGACCTTCGTGTGCAATGCTGGAGCTTGAACCCTGACCTTTGGATAAACAACCCAGAGTCTTAACCACTTTATCCACCACTGCACTTCAGTTCTGATTAGGGTTGCAAAGGGGTGGAACTTAACACGGGAACTTAATCTAGGGAATTTTGGGAATATTCCAAATTGGAAACTTTACGGGAATTTATGGAAATTTACGGGAATTTATGGGAATTATTTTGAAATATAAGGAAATGTATATAAACTATATCATATACAAACATAAATAAACATTTTGATTGGTCATAATACAAATTAGGTAATACAAATTTTAAAAATGACGTCTTGACTGAAGTAGACTAAGTAGAACTTTAATAGAACTTTAACAAAGTAACACAAAAGCATAATAAACATTATGCTTGTAATGAACATAATAAACTTAATAAGTGTAATAAACATTTTTTTATAAACAGGATTTTTTTTTATTTCGGGGGGAGTGTGTGTGTGTGTGGGGGGGGGTCATCAAATTATCTGTGCATGTGGTAACATTCCTAATTTACTGCTTATTAAGTGTTAGTAAGGTAGTTATTAAGTTTAGGTATTGGGTACAATTAAGAATGTAGAATAAGGTCATGCAGAATAAGGCATTAATATGTGCTTAATAAGTACTAATAATTAGCCAATATTCTATTAATCCATCCATCCATCCATCCATCTTCTACCGCTTATCCAGCCCCGGATATTCTATTAATATTCATGCTAATAAGCAACTAGTTAAGTGACCCTAAAATTAAAGTGTTACTGTGCATGTTATGGAAGAATGCAAGTACCTGCAGGGGGTTTGGCCTCAATGGCTCTCCAGTAAGCAGTGTGCTGTGTGCAAGTGACCGAGGAACGCAGGGTACAACTTAAATTGCATTAAATCTTATTTGAAACAAAATTATGCTGCAAGATTTTTAACTACATTTAAGTTCCTTGTTATAGGGAACTCTGCATTTTTTTTTTAATTCCCAGTTTATTCCCATATATTCCCGTTAATTTCCACGGAAAGCTCCCAGCCTTGAAAATTCCCAGAATTTTGCAACCCTAGTTCTGATACAACCAATCACCATCAGAGGTTATGTAGTTAATCTGTCTACAGTTTTATATCAGACCAGTCTGACTGCACCAGTTCCTGGAATATCCCAGCGTTTTTAAGAGAAGATCCCTAAACACACAGCATCACAAAATCTGAGTTCTGATCAAGGTTTCAGTTACAGTTTGGTAGTTAAATGGATCCCAAAGGATTAGAAAGGATAGAAAGGATATGACATAGAGGATGCTGTCGTCTATTCAGAGACTCAACATACCGGTGTGATGCTACAAACACCATGCTTCACTGTAAAGCAGCAAATCTCACGTTGTTCAACACTACAAAATATGGAAACGTTCAGGGAAGATTACGCATTTTTAACAGTGTCAGATTCTCAATCATGTCTCTGTTGTTCCTCTTTGCAGGATGAAAGACACATCCAGCCTCCTGAAGAGCATCGAGCCGTCGATATAAGTTTAAAATCATCGGGTGTGTTTAAGACATGCGATACAAATGAATGTAGAAGTGGATAGTGAAGGAAAACCTCCTCAGGGGAAATTTATCATGCTGCTTTGGAGTTCGTTTAAATTTTCTAAGCTTGGATGCTGTTTTTTCTAACGCAATGTGACTGTATTTATTCTCAGTAGTTTTAAGTGTCATTAAAGTTTCTTGTCCAGTAGATGTCGCTGTAACCCTGTACCTCACAGGAACGTGTTTCTGCTGCCCTCTATAGTCCATGATGTTCATGACCACTATGTTGTCTCAGCGCAGAGCTGAAAACATGTCGTATTAAGTTTGTATTATTTCTATCACCCAGGCTTTTAGATCAAGTAAAACCACACAAGTGATGAATGATGGCGTGTTAAAGTCTGTGTGTGTTTATATATTCAGGTTCCCGTGCGCATTGACTCGGTGTTTTCACATTTGAACAAACCTCCCCGAGGCTTTTTCAGTACAGAATGTCAGTGTGACTCAAAGCCTATTATTATGTCTTATAATTCACACATGGTTTAAAGCAAAGCAGTCGCTTTGTATGGTACTTAAAAATGATTTGCAGAGCTTTACAGTCTTCATAGCTATAGCAAGGCAAATAGCCTACATAAGACAAGTCGAAACGGTTTATTGTAGACTCCGAAAAACAAAATGTCCTTTTTTATTAAATAACACAAATACAGGAAGAGACTTGTAGCTGTTGTTCTCTCTGGGGCAGATGTCACAAAATATTAATTGTATGTGTGCCAATAATTTTTAAACCAACATTTCATAGAAAAAAATAATCCACTTCATGGAAAAAAAAAAACACCTTCCATTCATTTGTGTGTTAATAAAGACATTATATATAGGTAAAAGTGTGTGTGTGTTTTTGTATGTGTATATCTGTGTATATATAAATTAATTGTACTTTAAAAACGTGTTTATATATATATATATATATATATATATATATATATATATATATATATATATATATATATATATATATATTAATAATAATTATTATTATTATTATTATTATTATTAATATAAATATATAACCAAATATAGTTTTTTGGTAAAATTTTTTTAGTACAACTAACAGAATCTTGGAACAGATTTTTACTGCCCATGTAAAAGGTTAACAGTTGCTGCGTTCCTGATATCCACTGGAGCATTATTCTAGAGTTTAGAAACAACAAGGTCAAAAAAACACGTTATTCTGAGATACAAAAACATGCCTTGTGCTTTAAAAAACAAAACAAAAAAACAGTTCTTTACTCTGTAAAACTAGATTCCAGTGGACTATAAACCTGTTGCACAGCTGGGGATTTTTATTAATATTACAAATGTGAAATATTAGTTACATTGTGGATGTATGTAGAAACTCCATCTCACAGGTCGCAATTATCCCAATTCTCACTGTGTTCCACCACTAACCTGAGTTAATGCAATGCAAACAGGTTAGTCGTGTCAATGTTTAACCGAGGAAAAAAATAAGTAACAAAATATGAGACTGAGTTACCAGCTTATTGATTTATATTTTGATTGACCAGCTGATGTAGACAAACATTTGTGGAAAGCTGACCATTACACATGTACTTGTTGAACATCATTTTCCAAATTTATTCCCCTTTACTCTTATAATAAGAGCAAGAACATCAGTGAGATCAGACGCTGATGTCGGGATGGTGAAGAGACTCCAGTTCCAATTCATCCCAAAGGTGTTCAGTGGGGTTGAGTCAGAGTCAGGGCTCTGTTCAGGACACACGTGAGATCTTCCAGTCAAACTTTAACCTCACACCATGTCTTCATGCTGGAACAGAGTTAAAGCCTCTTAATTTCAGTAAAGTGAAATTGCTCAAAAGATGTGCTTGTATTTTTGTGGCAGCAGTTTGGAGATGGGTGTGATGGTCAGGGGTGCACATACTTTTGTTTCTTTAGTGTATAATAGAGCTCCGGAAAATGGTTTAAATGTTTATCATAGAATAATTTTTCCAGTTTCCAACAGAACGTTTGACGGTTGTGGAGATGTTTTGAATGCTCTGCTATCAGCTATCAGCAGATGCCAGGGAAGCTCCGCCCCCTTCCCCTGTCTCACGTTAGTAAGGTTTCAGCCCTTTGGACTTCATTTGTATTAAATTAAATGAACGTAAATCCGTTTGATGTAGACGGCACTGCATATGAATATGAATATAGTGAACATAGTGAACATGACTTATTCACTTCAATTCAAGTTTATTTCTATAGCGTTTTTTACAATTGACATTGTCTCAAAGCAGCCTTACAGAACATAAACATAGAACAAAGGGTTATTATAAAGAATAATATACATTTATATTAATATAAATATTAATATAATACAAAAATTCAAGATTAATATTAGATAGATTTAATTGTATTTATCCCCAATGAGCAAGTCTGAGGTGACTCAGGTGACTGTAGGGAGGAAAAACCTGAGAGGAACCTTGAGAGGAACCAGACACAAAGTGAACCTCATCCTCATATGGGTGACACTGGAGGGTGTGATTATAAATATACAGTCTGATAAATGTATTGATGCAAAAGATCACATGGAGTTCACATCTCCTGTTTAGTATAGCAGAGTCTAACTGGAGCTGGTAGATCTCTAGATGCCTCAGGATTCTCACAGAGTCGGCCTCGTCTCAGTCGAGGTCCAAAATCTTCATCGCACAGAAGACGATGCGAGGCTTATCTGTATTTATTGCTGAAATTCTGCAAACCAAAAATGGTAAAAGAGAGAAGGGAAAATGGCTGAAAAGTGGCAGTGAGTATGAGGCTAGTTATGTGGAAGCACATACCAGTTCTATGATGGACATAATATAAAAATGCAATGTTTTTATGTGGACCGTTTTCTCAAACAAACAACCCCATGTCCTTACTAGTCCTTACTAACACACTGTTAGGGCTCTCCATTCTCACACAAAGTGCTTGTTCACGACTTTGGGACATTCTGGCCTTTGGTCAGTTTATTTCAGCTACATTTGACAGTATGTGCAAAAAGAGTCTAGTATAAAATCACGCAATAAAAGCACGTTCTCCTCACACCTCCAGGGTTGGGGGTTCGATTCCCGCCTCCGCCTTGTGTGTGTGGAGTTTGCATGTTCTCCCCGTGCCTCTGGGGGTTTCCTCCGGGTACTCCGGTTTCCTCCCCCGGTCCAAAGACATGCATGGTAGGTTGATTGGCATCTCTGGAAAATTGTCCGTAGTGTGTGATTGCGTGAGTGAATGAGTGTGTGTGTGTGTGTGCCCTGTGATGGGTTGGCACTCCATCCAGGGTGTATCCTGCCTTGATGCCCGATGACGTCTGAGATGCCAAAATCGATCCTACACAAGTTTATGTCTAACTACAGAAATTTGCTGTGCAGTTTATATTTCAGACAAAAGTACATTTTTAATCTGGGGCCATAATATCGACGCATATTACTGCGAAAATGTTTAAGGATGAAGTCCTGAATATTCTGAGTACTGAATATGTTCAGTAATAATTGACACACAAGGCTCCAAGTGTGAGCACTGAACTAGAGCACGAGCTCCTAAGACCTGGTGTCAGGACGCACAAGCTCAAGTGATGATCCGCTTAAATACCACACTGGTGGGATGTGTTACCTGATTCTTTTGTTTAAAAAAAAAAAAAGCTGACAAGCTTTAAAATGCATTTTGTGTCATCAGAAGGAATCACAGCGTTGTGTGTATCGTCGACCAGGCCGTAAATACTGGAGACGGCTTGCTGAATTAACAGGTTTTGGTTTGCTTAGGAAACAAACCGGATAGTCAGGGTTATAAAACACAAACACGCGCACACACACACACACACACACACACACAAGCAAAAACACAAAAACATGTGCACACACACACATTCTCCACAATGTGTGTGTATTTTCCCTGAGGCGTATCATGTGTAGGTGTTTTTGACGTCATTCCCCTGTTGAAATGTGCATCATCGCAGTAATATCATTATATAAAATACAAACATCAGCAGAAGTAAATAAATGACCTGCTTCATTCATTCGTTCATTCATTCATTCATTGTCTCTTGGACACTTTTCTGTTTGTAAAATTAAATATGGTATATGTTGTTTTTATTCCTCTTACACCATCATCAATTTTGTGACTAGAACAGTTTTTATATAATTTAGCTAGACTTAATGTTGTAGTGTGTAAATAAATCTTCTCATTTACATTCTAACAAAAAACACACACATAAATATATTTTATATACACTCACTCATTTTCTACCGCTTATCCGAACTACCTCGGGTCACGGGGAGTCATCGGGATCTCAGGCATCATCGGGCATCAAGGCAGGATACACCCTGGACGTAGTGCCAACCCATCGCAGGGCACACACACTCTCATTCACTCACACACTCACACACTACGGACAATTTTCCAGAGATGCCAATCAACCTACCATGCATGTCTTTGGACCGGGGGAGGAAACCGGAGTACCCGGAGGAAACCCCCGAGGCACGGGGCGAACATGCAAACTCCACACACACAAGGTGGAGGCGGGAATCGAACCCCCAACCCTGGAGGTGTGAGGCGGACGTGCTAACCACTAAGCCACCGTGCCCCCCTATTTTAGATACAATTTTATTAAAATAAATATAATGAATAAATACTGAGTGTAAGAACCAAACATGTCTAAATAACATGAGTAATGTCACAGGCATTAATAGACGAGTGGAAGATAAATCGATCATACGTTGCACACAGTCCGCATGCGTGATCATGAGGATGAGGTTCACTTTTGAGTCTGGTTCCTCTCAAGGTTTCTTCCTCTTCCATCTAAAGGAGGTTTTCCTCACCACAGTCACCTCAGACTCGTTCATTAGGGATAAATACAAACACATTTAAATATAAATCTAATATTAATCTTAAATCTTAAATATTTGTATTATATTAATGTTTGTATTAACTTTTTGTGTTATGTTAATGTTCTGTAAAGCTGCTTTGAGACAATGTCAGTTGTTAAAAGCTTAATTTGATTTTAAATTTGATGTGTTCTGTGCAAAAGTATAATCCTTAATAATGCTTCAAAAATGCACAAAAACACACTTTAATTCAATAATTTTATTTAGGAAACTGTTTAAAGTTCTTTTTTTAGTTTCTTTCTTTTTTTTTTTTTTGGAAACCACAAACAATGCTGTAGAACCCAAATTCTCACTGCAATGATCTTTTCATGTGTGTGTGTGTGGAATAATTACCCCAATCTCAGAAACACTGCCCCAGGTTGGGGAAATGGATATGAAGGTGCATATCAGGCTTGTCATAGTGACTGCAATCATAATCAAGCATTAAAGAATGGAGGCCACAATGTAAAGTGATCCTGTAGCCGGAGCGAACGTGTCATTAGCCTCTCCTGATTAGCCGTGCAGCGCATGGGTCTGTTGCTCCTCAACATTACTATAATCTGCACCTTCATTCATCACGGCCTTTCACAAAAGCATGCAAAGGGTCGCCTCTGTAAGAGATTGGCCTCTTTTCTGTTTTTTTCTTTCTGCTCTGAAGCATTTACATCTTGCTGTCTGAGACTAGAGGAGAAGCAACATTTACAGCATTCCATCCAGACGTCTTAGCATCTGTTTGTGTAGCTTTGCCAGACCCTCAGTCTGCATTAGTTTCATTCTCTGCCCTAATTAGCCGTACCTCATGCACACCACTGAATGGTTTTCCATCTTGATTGGTCGGTGTCAGCCGTTTCTGAGTCACACTGGGCTAATTGATCTCATCATTCAAGTTAACGAGGAACTTGTGGAGGAGAAAGAGCCTAATAAACCAAACCACAGGAAGAAAATGAAGTGTGCAATGGCTCTTAGCAAAAAACTGCATAGCAAAACAAGCTAACAGTTAAAGGTTTTACACCTTGCACTGTAGACCAGCAGTAATTCTATTAAGCAACAAACTATCAGCTTTATTTAAATCCCTGCGACCCGAAGCGGTCAGTTACTCGGGGTGGGAAAATTTGCTTATCAGAGTTTTGTATCTCTCTGGTATTTTTTTGTGTTGTTGTTGGATCTCATGGGATTTCAGTACAATTACAGATGTCACGTCTCAACCAGATGCCCTTTAAACCTTCCTGACAAGCTTTTTTGTAGAAAAAATAACAATTAACAACAAAAAACATGAATATTCAGTTACGTCCCTTGTTGTGTAAATATCCGAACCGGTTCGTTGTCCAGTTTCAGTGTTTCAGGTGCAGACGTTATTAACCTCGTTCTCACCTTGCGCTCTTTATTCCACTCCTTTTAGCTGAAACCTGAGACTGGAACATGATTATACAAGGCATGAATTATTTTCATTAGACCTCCATAACTCCTGTGTGTTTACTTTGGCTCGATTAATCACTTTTCTGACCCCAACCCTTCCAGATTCAGTTCTTTTCTTGATTTCATTCCTGAAATGAATTTCCTCTTTACTTGCTTGACTGAAATCGTACATTACGATCTCGAAGCCTTGCCTTTATTTTCTTTGTCGATCAAAGCCAGGTTTGTTTTTGTTGGCGTCTGGCCTGAAAGCTTGTTCCCTGCCAGTCATAATAGTTTTCACAAACCTGAGGGAAGTGTTACAATAACATCATATTGGTGGGAAGGAGAGTGCAGGCAAGTGCTCAGGGACACACGTGGATTGGAAAGAAACAACAAAAACACTGCACATTTGGGTTTATTCTGGTATTTTCTTAGAACTGATTATTTTCTTTTTTTTCTTTCACTCAACGGGGAGTTTTTTCTGACTCATCGAGGCTCAACAGCGAAGTCTGGAGGAATCTGCGAGGTTGTTAAAAAAAAAAAACAAGAAAAAACTACCACTCGTTTGCCACTTGGACAACAACCATGCGGTCGGCGTAAAATAAACAGCAAAAACAAATGATGGCAGGATAATTCTCAAGCAGACGTGATCTGAGCCACATCAGAAGTAAAAGCAGCCAGAAAGCAAATTAAAATAATGGAACAATACCAAGTCTGTATATATTTATGCGTACATGTTTTAAAGACGTGTAAAGGCAGTGTGATTATTGGCCGAGACCAGTGCGCTCTTGTGTAACATTTCTAAACCCCAGCTGAAGTATTAACACTACTGTAGAAGCAGGACATTGTGTTCGCTTTTTTCCCCTTCAGCTCCTAAAGAATATATGAACTCTCCACGTCCTGCTTATCTGCACTCACTGTTTCTCGACATCCTTAGTGGTTTCTCAGGATAAGAACAATGTACACACTCTTGGGTCATGTGAAGTTGAACTCATTATACAGCTGTTAGATATGTGCTGTTACTTTTGGTCTCATCTGGGTGGATTTTTACGTGTTAATTCTCTTCGGTGGAATGGAATCCCGCTGCGTTGTGCTCGGTTTCTGAGCCAAATCTGAACCTGCTCCAGTTTTAATTGGATAATAAAGGCGAAGAATTCGTGTCTCTACTTAAAAATAAACTATTTTCTGTAAGACTTATTCTACACTGAGTCCCGCGGGGAACCTGAGGTCTATCCCTATAGACTCAGGACACACACTTGCACACAGACATTCACACACTACAATCAATTTAGACTACAATACATGTCTTTGGCCTGGGAAGGAAACCGGTGTACTCAGAGGAAACCTCGAAACAAAGGGAGAACATTCGAACTCCACAAGCACAGGGCAGAACCTTGAATAAAACCCCCTCACCAGAAGCCATGAGGACAAGTGCCCCAAAAAATATAAGTTATAAGATAATTGCTAAGGACAAACATATGAAGAAGAAGAAGAAGGAGATATTAAAAATCTACATGTAAAAGCTCACTCACTCACTCACTCACTCACTCACTCACACTCATTTTCTACCGCTTATCCGAACTACCTCGGGTCACGGGGCATCAAGGCAGGATACACCCTGGACGGAGTGCCAACCCATCGCAGGGCACACACACACACACACACACTCTCATTTACTCACACTATGGACAATTTTCCAGAGATGCCAATCAACCTACCATGCATGTCTTTGGACCGGGGGAGGAAACCGGAGTACCCGGAGGAAACCGCCGAGGCACGGGGAGAACATGCAAACTCCACACACACAAGGTGGAGGCAAGAATCGAACCCCCAACTCTGGAGGTGTGAAGCGAACGTGCTAACCACTAAGCCACCGTGCCCCCCATGGAAAAGCTACAAAAGCTAAAATAAATCAACTTCTAGATATAAATGCTGCAAATGAATCCATTTTCTCATCCAGCTTTCAATTGTTGTCTTTAAAAAAAGATTTTGACAAAGTTGGGGAAGATTTCACTCAGCAATAAGCAATTGTGGCAAAGAGCTTCAAGGAGCTTCCTAAAGTTCTCAGGAACGGCATTATTAAACAGTGCTGAGATTAAAAATGCTACCAGCATCAACATCTCATCCTGGTCACTACTGAAGCACTATTTCAAGAAACTTCAGCAAGACGTAGGTCTTCAGACATCATTCGAAGACACTCTGTGACCCTCGGACAACTATCTGGAGAAGTTTATTACTCCACTTAGGTACTAGAACATAAAATAGTCTTGATGCAGGTCTTTTTTGAGAGATGGTTGGATCAGTGCTGGAGGATCAGATGGAGCTTGCAGCAGTGCAGAGTGTGAGAAGTACTTTAAGATAGGTGAGTGCTGGTCTGTTTTTGGCTTAGTAGGCAAGCATCAAGGTTTAAAATCGAACTCGGTACTGCCAGGAGGCCAGTGGAAGGAGTGTAGTAATGGGGTAGTGTGGGAGAAATCCCAACTAATCATCTGTAGAAAGGTGAGGCACTCAGGATTTCACAACATGATCTCAGACTAATGATAAGAGGAAGGAAGGATGATGATCAGAATTCTCAGGAACAACTTAATGCAATAATTCAGCTCACATTTGTAGAAATATTATTTACACATATGATCACAATAACATCATACCCACACTGAAGCATGGTGGTGGGAGCATCATGATATAGGGTTGATGATCTACAAACACAATACTGGGTAATTTCAATAAGTCATCCACCGTAAACATGCAGTCAGGATAACTTGAGAAGACTTTGCCTGACCTCATGAATCACCAGGATTGTGAAATTGTGAGGAGACTGAAAACAATTTGCCGTTTTTGAGGAACGAGCCAAAATTTAACCATAATCTTGACAATTAATTAGAATAATTAATTATAATAATTATACTTTTTACTTTAGCTGTCTGAAAGCTGCAATTTTCATCAACATAGAAATAACGTGGGTAATTTTGGTGTCTTGAGTACTAGAAGGTGGGGCACGGTGGCTTAGTGGTTAGTATGTTCGCCTCACACCTCCAGGGTCGGGGTTCGATTCCCGCCTCCGCCTTGTGTGTGTGGAGTTTGCATGTTCTCCCCGTGCCTCAGGGGTTTCCTCCCCCGGTCCAAAGACATGCATGGTAGGTGATTGGCATCTCTGGAAAATTGTCCGTAGTGTGTGAGTGCGTGAGTGAATGAGAGTGTGTGTGTGTGCCCTGCGATGGGTTGGCACTCCATCCAGGGTGTATCCTGCCTTGATGCCCAATGACGCCTGAGATAGGCACAGGCTCCCCGTGACCCGAGGTAGTTCGGATAAGCGGTAGAAAATGAGTGAGTGAATGAACCTCAGATATCCAGAGGCTGGAGGAAGCTAGGAGAAGGCTAGGTTTCTTCTGAAAGTAACAGAAGAAGCAGAGGACACGGTGAGGACCAGTGGGGGAACGTGACAAAGAAATGGTTTGATATGTGATAAGATCTGTCTAGTTTAAGGTTTGATGAGGTGAAGGTCTTGTTTTGAGACAATGACAAATGGTTTCCTGCCCATGGTGAAGGTTGAACATGGCTCTACTGGCCTGGCGAAGGTTTTTAAGCAGGATTAGAGTGATTCTCTGTGAAAACATAAAAGATAGAACACAACACTACAGGGTGTGGAAGTTTTTCAAAGATTAACCGCATGGAATTCACAGATCAAGTTAGGAAGTATGGCATAAGAAGAAAGAATGCAACCGGTCCCTTTTCCCCCACCAGATGTCTGGGAAAAAGCAAAGGTTTTGAGATTGCAGTACATGTGCTCGGGTTAATCCCTTTCTCTGAAAAAGTCATGGGAGAGATGAAAAGCTTTAGGCTGCAGGCCAGTATCGAGGAACTACACAGCTGCAGATCTGGGTGTTTGGCTCAGATGGGCGGTGCCACTTTTACATACAGAGCTATGGATAATATCCGGGAGATCATCTGGAACAAATATAATGCATTTATTGTTTCTGCTGGTAAACAGGGTTAAAGGAATAACGACCACGACACTAAACTTCAATGTAGCTTAAGTGTCAACATGAGTGTCGAAGTCAGCGTTGTCTACAGTGACAATTCATCCATAAAGTGCTTTAAAAAGCAGAAAAACAGTAACGATGGCAATGACGTTAGTTGTTAAGGAAGTAGCATTGTTCACAACCTTAATGTCAGGCAGGTTTTAATGTTCTTTAAAGCATGACCGAACGTCAGAGGCTCATAAACTTCATTAACACGTTTCTGGGACTTGGCATGTATCCACACCTCATTACACAATGACACACCACTTGCTCTCAGCTCTTATCTTCCATAGCCATACGGTACGCTTCAGTCAGACTGATTACGCTATGTGGATTACTGTCCACTGACTAACTAACAATTTCCTCACGTCTAACTCATACGTACACGTTAAGCAGAAAATATTAGCCAGCTAGCAGAATTCCTTGTTAAAGTCAGAATTTGTTGTTAGGAATTCTGCCGTCTTTATCGATTCAAAGCCGTCAGTTAAAACACTCATAAGTAGCATCCTTTCTCAAGTCAAGTCAAGAAGCTTTTTTCTAACGTTAGACAGGAGGAACGAATTGTTTTTAGACTTCATAACAGATATTCAGTCTAGAACTGATACTCAGTACTGTATGTCTATGTCTATGAGGCGGTACTGATAAGAGATGGATCAGATATCAGAGAAAGCGTATCGGATATCGGATCCTGTAACAGAGAGCAGACACTGGAACGGGATTTGGAAATGTTTACATATAAAGAAATCGAATTAACTTTTATTATGTAGGTTGCAGCATTATGTTGCAGAAAGCTAGATCAGCAATACAAATAAATATATAACACATTATTATTATTATTATTATTATTATTATTATTATTATTATTATTGGTAGTAGTAGTAGTAGTAGTAGTAGTATATATGCAGCATTTTTTTCTTGCTTTCTTCTGGACAGTCTAGGAGACACATAAATACTGGTACGAAAAATTAAAAGTAAAATGAATTAACCTTAAAATCAAATAGTTTGACCAACATTACAAATTAATTGATGTTGCATTATTATTAAAAAACATTACAAGTAAGAACTTTATTGTAACTAATTTATTATTATTATTATTATTATTATTATTATTATTATTATTATTATTATTATTATTATTATTATCTATGCAATAATAATATTTAAAAAAATCAAAGAAATTGTTTTGTTTGAAATGATTGACAAAATTATATATTATAATAATAATTTATATAAATAAACAAGCAAACAAACAAACAAATAAATAAATAATGTTTCTGTCTTTGCACAAGAGTTTTTTTTGGCACAAAAAAAAATTAAGTAGGAACTTAAGAGTGGGGTTCAGATTTACATATTAATGTAGTAACGTGGTTATGATTTTTATCCAAAACAATAATATTAGAATTCAGTAAAAGCTGAGCAGCTCTGAGGTTTGTTCTCTCAATCTTCTGTCCAGAGGTGAAACGTTAAACCTCTCATGCGTATGCGTTGGAACTATAAAGCATTTTAATGATTAAACGAAAGCAGCCCTTATCTCTCGACCGAGGCGTCCGACAGCCTACACATTCTTATCATCTGTTCTTACTTGTCCACACCCACTGCAGCCTCGGGGATGAGTATGTGTGAAAGTTTCCTCCTTGCAGGTCACGCTCGTGTGTGCTTTCTCTTGATAAATGTACACGAATGTAAAGAAAGCCTCACCTCAACATGTCAGCGTGTCATGAAACCCCCGTCGCAAATTCCACAGCCGTGTCTTTATGTCATCTCGTATCAGTCACTTCAGGTTGTCTAAACCTTTAACGCCTAGTGTTCTTCACTACCTGTTCTTCACTACCTGTTTCCTGTTTGGCTGCATACCTGAGATAATCCGAGAGCAAACTGGGACATCAGGGCGCATGACATCACAAGAGCGATAAAAGTGTTTAGGCTTTTTTACTATGATTATTATTCTAAGATTGCATTAGTACTCATAAAGTCATGCGCTCTTTAGTTGTCATGAAGAAAGAACGAGGAAATATATACACTGCTCATTTGGTTGTTGAAGTTTGAAATATTTCACCAAAATAGAATGTTATCTATGTTAAATTCTACCTTTGATTGCAAAGATAATGGCTGTGTCTCAATTTCGCTTCTTTATGAGAAATCCTTCTGAAACTCTACAAATTCTTAAAGTCCCAACTTTCATATGAGCTTCATATTAACTCCACTGTTGAGTGAGACATGACAAAAGACGTTCAGTCATCAACATGAACTCAACACAAACAGGAGGACATTTTCAAAAGGTTTGTTCCGAGATGCATCGTGTGACGTCGTCACAACACATTCATCCTTTTCCAGTGTGTGGAACGTGAGTACGGCTCTCATAGAAGGTCATGACGTGTGTCTTCGCTGGTAGGAGTTTAAAAAAAGATTACATTTCCATCTACGGCCTTTTCCAGATGACATTCGTCTCATTTTATACAACTGAGCAAACGAGGCTTAAGGGACTTGCTCAAGGGCCCAGTAGTGGCAGGTTGTTGGTCCTATGATTTTAATTTCCAACCTTCTGATCAACAATCCAATGCCTTAACCACTAAGCTACCACTTACCAAAAAAAAAGACTCCTGTGTTTGAGATTTCACCGATCCAAGCACCAAAAAAAAAGATTCAAATCAAGTTTTTTGTCTTCAGCAATCACAAAAAAAATCCCTGACTGAATGATATAGACATGTTTAAACTCTAAGCTTATTGCTAGTCTCCTTGTTCCTACATTTATATTGTATGCTAGACGTGCAAATAAAGGCACACAAAGCATAAAACTGAACATTTACCACCCAGGCACAATGTTCTAGAATAAAAGCAGCCGCAGTCTCTGAATCCGGTCAGTCAGCATGTTTACAGCCTTTTGTCTGCAGCTTCGGCACATTAAGGATAATTAAAAGGTGTTTAATGTGAACTCAGTCATCTGCATGTGTGTGTTTGTGCGACTGAGTGTGTAAACACAGGTGCAGGCTGAAAGAAATGATTGTGTGTGTATGTGTGTGTGTGTGAGCGAGAGAGAGAGAGAGAGAGAGAGAGAGAGAGAGAGAGAGAGAGAGAGAGAGAGAGAGAGAGAGAAAGACCGACAGTGAGAGAGAGAGAGAGAGAGCGCGACAGAGACAGAGAGAGATATATATATATATAGAGAGAAAGACAGAGAGAGAGAGAGAGAGAGAGAGAGAGAGAGAGAGAGAGAGAGAGAGAGAGAGAGAGAGAGTGGGAAAGACAGAGAGACAGACACAGACAGAGAGACAGACACAGAGAGAGAGAGAGAGAGAGAGAGAGAGAGAGAGAGAGAGAGAGACAGACAGACAGACAGACAGAGAGAGAGAGAGAGAGAGAGAGAGAGAGAGAGAGAGAGAGAGAGAGAGAGAGAGAGAGAAAGACCGACAGTGAGAGAGAGAGAGAGAGAGCGCGACAGAGACAGAGAGAGATATATATATAGAGAGAGAGAGAAAGACAGAGAGAGAGAGAGAGAGAGAGAGAGAGAGAGAGAGAGAGAGAGAGAGAGAGAGAGAGAGAGAGAGAGAGAGAGTGGGAAAGACAGAGAGACAGACACAGACAGAGAGACAGACACAGAGAGAGAGAGAGAGAGAGAGAGAGAGACAGACAGACAGAGAGAGAGAGAGAGAGAGAGAGAGAGAGAGGGAAAGACAGAGAAAGAGAGAGGGAGAGACAGAAAGAGAGAGGGAGAGAGGGAGTGGTGAGGTTTTCTGTAAGGAGACGTTTATAGGAGTAGTTAATAGGAGTCTACAGTGTCAGAGGTAAAGCTGTAATTTGAAGATTTTGGACATCTTCGAGAGAGAAGACAGTTTATAACCACTTAATTACATAAATGAGAACAATAACAAATTAGAGATTTAGAGATAAAACATTTGATCTTTATTAAATACCAGTTGTTCAGTTTGACAAATTGCTGTGGTAGAAGAAGAAGAAGAAGAAAAACGTCTTGGGACGTGATGTTTAGGGAAAATAATCAGCTTCAATCCATCAGGATTTCTTTTTTATTTAAGTATCTTATTGTTTAATCCCTTTAATGGTGTTTGAGAGCACAAGAAAAACTGTAGAAATATTTATATCAATTTCTGAATTTCTTGTTATTTGCCACTGATCTTCACACCAGTTGATTCCAGTGTAATATATAATATTATTATTATTATTGATCAGTTCATAATTATTGTTGATATAATAATCATAATTAAGTATTCACATCATCAGTAACTGTACTGCGTTTATATCTTGGATTTTTATATTTTCTTTATTTTTCCTTTGTTCTATAATTTAATTTGAAATTAAATTGAATTAATTTTATTTCCATTTCTGACCATATTTTTATTTTAACTGTGTTTTATAATACAGTCTTAGAAAGCATTTCATTACATAAACTATTTATTTATTTGTTTATTTGTTTGTTTGTTTAACAACTTACTCACAAATTAATAAGGCATGGTAACAAGACAGTGTTTGTTTTTGTGTATTTATTTGTTTGTTCATTTATTCATCTGTGTTTCGATTTTATTTTTAAAATCAAAATACTACGCTTATTACTAGCACACAGTTGTTATCATATTGTAAATAGCAACATGGCAAGTTAAGCAAATGCAAATGAAGAAGGATTTGTGTTGTGTCGAGTGATGGGAGCAGAAAGGCAGATAATAAATATCATAAAAGCAAACATGACATCGATCAAACAGCAGTGAGGAAGAAAAACAGACCTGATACCTGATGAACGTCTAACATGATGAAGTTCTAAAACTGTCCTGCTTAACTTTTTGCTCTGTGTTAACAAACACGTGACAGGAAAGCTGCGAAAGCTGTTTCCTGTTAACATGTGTCTTAACTCATCCCTTGTATATGTAACAGCTCACATCTGCAGGAGTCCCGGGCACATCTGGACTGAGCTCTGATATTTGTGAAGACCGGGCTGTTCAGGCTGCTGAGTGAGAGCCCTGAGCTGAGCAAGAGCTGATCTGAGCGGAGGGTTTAGAGATGGTTCAGGCTGACAGAGGCTCGTACACGTGGAAGTGAATCCCTTTAGAGCAGGTGATCTTCATCACGGCTCCATTCAGGCTCTCATCCGTTATAAGGCGCATCATTCCCTCTGCGATCAGAGATGGCCTACAAACACATAAACACACATACAAGCATCGGATAAAAGATCTTTGCTAAGTGACCGAAATGCTCCAACCACACGATGAATGCTGCAGTTAGAATGTTAGGGCTAGGTCAGGGGTCGGCAACCTTAAACACTCAAAGAGCCGTTTGGACCTGTTTCCCACAGAAAAAAAAACACAGGGAGCCACAAAAGCCTTTTGACATCTAAAATGAAGATAACAGCCGCATATATATCGTTTTTTTTATCTTTATGGAAAGTATAGAAAAAACTGTAGTGTGTTGCATTTATGAAATCAATGAACTGCTACCGAGTAAACGACATTTTATTTCTGCAGGCAAACAAAAATATTTTGAACAGTTTGAACTAACTTTAACGAAAAAGACGCTTAGTTGAATGTTACTTTCAAATAAAATGTTCAATGTCTAATTGAGTCCTCTACGTATTCATGACATCAAAATTTTAACTTGCCGTCTGCAGCAAACCAAAAACGAGTCTGCTTCTGTGTGTCGGATTTCGCAAGTCGGCGGTTATGGCGCGTATTTTGAGTGACAAAAAAATTAAAGACGGTTTATTTTAATGTTACAAGAGCATCATAATCTTAGAATTTAGAATTACATTGTTTAAAAAACTAACTAACTAAAATAAAATAAATTTAAATGAAATATTTATTTTACAAATCTACAGGGAGCCGCAGCAGAGGGATGAAAGAGCCACAAGTGGCTCCGGAGCCGCGGGTTGCCGACCCCTGGGCTAGACGATGAGCAACAGACAACAGCATGTGAAAACCTCATATCACGTTAAAACCAAGACGTGGCAAAATAAACAAACACGGTTCAGTAAATGCAAGTCAGATGCAAAACACAATGAACACAATGGACACAATCAGAACACAATGGAAGTGCTCGAAGGTAGCGTTGGGGGAAATATGTGACGCTGAAAAATTAGCAGAAGTTAGTTATCATTGATGGCCTGATGAACTACTAAAAAAATGGTGGAGAAATATATATATATAGATATATATATATATATACATATATACAGCGGGTAAAATAAGTATTGAACACGTCAACATTTTTCTCAGTAAATTTATTTCTAAAGGTGCTATTGACATGAAGTTTTCACCAGATGTTGTTAACAACCCATTCAATCCACACATGCAAAGAAATCAAACCATAGATGTCTGTGAATTAAGTTATGTTTAATAATGTTAAATGACACAGGGAAAAAGTATTGAACACATGAAGAAAGGGAGGTGCAAAAAGCCATGGAAAGCCCAGACAATCAGTAATTAGAACGCAATCCTGCCCCTTGTCAATGCACATTAATATCAGCTGGTTCTGTCCAAACTGATGGCCTATAAAAAGGTCTCGTTACCAAGGTATCACACAAGAAACATCTCATTGGTTACAGGAGGATTTCAAAACTTCTGTATGTTCCAGTAAGCACTATTGGGGCCATTTAGAAAGCACCTTTAGAAATAAATTTACTGAGAAAAATGATGACGTGTTTAATACTTATTTTACCCGCTGTGTATATATATATATGGTGGAGCGTTACAGATACGATGTGTATACTACAGATACAGGTGGAGAGCTACAGATATGGTGGCACATTATAGGTAGGGTGGAGAGCTATAGATACAGGTGGAGAGCTGCAGATATGGTAGAGAGCTGCAGATATGGTGGCACATTATAGGTAGGGTGGAGAGCTACAGATACAGGTGGAGAGCTACAGATACAGGTGGAGAGCTGCAGATATGGTAGAGAGCTGCAGATATGGTGGCACATTATAGGTAGGGTGGAGAGCTACAGATACAGGTGGAGAGCTACAGATATGGTAGAGAGCTGAAGATATCTGTAAAGCTGCTTTGAGACAATGTGGATTGTTAAACATGCTATACGAATAAATTGAATTGAATTAAATAGATATGGTAGAGAGTTTCAGATATGGTAGAGCGTTACAGATAGGGTGGAGAACTACAGATATTTAGGAGCATTACAGATACAGTATTGTGTTACAGATACACTGAAGTGTTACAGTTAGGGTAGAGAGCTACAGATATAGCGGAGGGTTACAGATTACAGACCATATCTGAAACAATCTACCACGTCTGTAACAGTGTGACAGTTAATCTGGAAGACTCTCCAGTGATTGGTGAGAACTCATCACAGCTAAGAGATTCCCAGCCTTATAGGACAAAATCACTTTAGAGACACAATCAATTCTACAAAATGCCAAAAAAGGCCACTTCATCTCCATTTCCTTCATCACTGAAACACCGTCTGTGTTTTTCTCATCACCAGTTTACACCAATATTTTGTACCGTAGACTCTACATTGTTATAATTCTCATGATTAGACTTGATCATTTTTTATGTGTGTACGTTTCTATGAGAGTGTGGGTGTGTGTGAGTGTAAGTGTGTCTACACATAAGCAGTTGACCAGAACCTTGCTACAAGCGAATGAAAATTCTAAAAGCATTTCTTGAGGACTGTCAAACACCATACAGGAGACGTTGCACTCTGAATGATTTATGCTCAGAAAGCGTAATGCTGGAGGAATGACTGAAATACTCACTTCAGAACTCCGTACTTGTCCATCTTCTGCTTTAAGTCATCTTTGAACTTGTGGAACTTGCCCATGGTTTCTTCATGCTCGACGCTGAGGAGGAGCTGCGTGTCAACGAAAGCCGGACACAGGACGTTGATCCTCACGCCGTAATTGCAGTGTTCTGATGCGTCCTGACAACAACAAAAAAATCCAATCTTGAGTGCACACATAGTACAAATGATTTTTCTTCCCGTATATAATCTGTTGTGCAGTCGCCTCTGTAAGGGTCATGTTTCCCAACATGTTTGCCCTACGCTCACACTACTAGGTCACTCCGGTCACTTCCTGTTTTGATGAGAAATGGTAGTAGCTATGTATAACCAACACAAAGCGCTTGTTCACGACTTTGGGACATTATGGCCTTTGGTCAGTTTATTTCAGCTACATTTGACAGTATGTGCAAAAAGAGTCTAGTATAAAATCACGCTATAAAAGCACGTTCGCCTCACACCTCCAGGATCGGGGTTCGATTCCCGCCTCCACCTTGTGTGTGTGGAGTTTGCATGTTCTCCCCGTGCCTCGGGGGTTTCCTCCGGGTACTCCGGTTTCCTCCCCCGGTCCAAAGACATGCATGGTAGGTTGATTGGCATCTCTGGAAAATTGTCCGTAGTGTGTGATTGCGTGAGTGAATGAGAGTGTGTGTGTGTGCCCTGCGATGGGTTGGCACTCCGTCCAGGGTGTATCCTGCCTTGATGCCCAATGACGCCTAAGATAGGCACAGGCTCCCCGTGACCCGAGGTAGTTCGGATAAGCGGTAGAAAATGAGTGAGTGAGTGAGAGAGAGTATCTCTATAGACATTTCATCACAGGTCATATATGAGAAGATAAGATGAAACCACAGTTGGTTATGTGTGCAGTTATGTAAGTGGGAACCAATTGCAGTTACAGTGAATATGAACGAGAAAGTAAAGAAAATTCGGCCCGGTACTTGGTCTGAGGAACCTTTGGAGGTTCTTGGGATCTGTCAGATCTTATAATTGTCCCTTTTTCCCCACACACAAATTATTTGCTTCTTTAGTTTACATTAAAAGATTACATTCAGTGTTTGGGAAAAGCTATTGTGACAAATCCAGTAACACCTACAGCCAAAGGATTTCCATTCAGAGCTCAGAAGCAGGTAATACTGTAGCTATGCCAAACCAATGGCCACATACAAGAAGGCACAGCGGTGGTAGCTGGGTGGACCTGGGATTTGAACCTTCTGATTAGTAGCCAACATCCTTAACCACTGAGCTACCACATCCCCTGACAACAAATGTGCAGTTTAATGGAACATTATGTGACATACGGTTAAGTACGGTGACCCATACTCAGAATTTGTTCTCTGCATTTAACCCATCCAAAGTGCACACACACAGCAGTGAACACACACCCGAAGCAATGGGCAGCCATTTATGCTGCGGCGCCCAGGGAGCAGTTGGGGGGGTTTGGTGCCTTTGCTCAAGGGCAACCTTAGGGTTAGGAGTCAGACTCTCAAACCATTAGACCACGACGTCCCATGACAGAGTGTTTAAACGCTCTGTTTAACTTTGGTAAACATGCAAGGTCAAATTTCAATGTTTAATAATCTAGGACACTGTGTTCTCTGAGAATCTGAAAAGGAACTGCATCATATCTCTACGTTATCTTAAAAGGTTTTGTTCGTGAAGTCTACATCTACTCGTCGACTCAATGCCTCATTTAGAACATTTCCCTTGACCTTAAATAGTAATGAAACTCAGGGCTTCCCTTTAAGAGGAAATAGCGAGGGTCAGCAAAGTCAACAAAAAAATATAGAGTACTAGAGTTGATATCTGAGCTGATTTCTGTATCCAAAGCAAATATTTTATTGGACACATTATTGGAACGTTGAGCAGGTGAAAGAGGGCTGATTTACTCACCGCAAGTGATCTGGAGAAGCCGATCACGCCGTGTTTGGTGGCCGTGTACACCGGCTGATATGGGGAATGAAGGAATGCTGTAGGAAAAACAAACAACGGAAACGTGGTCATTCGTTCCTTCCAGCCTTAAACATAGATAAACATCTCTAAACACAGCAGAAGGAACTACAGCCTGGTTTGTATGTGCAGAACGAGAATACTGTGCACGCTTGTAAGGAATCAAACAAACACCCGGTGTTATGCTGTTCTGGGAAAATAATCCACAATCCGTATCGACGGTAGTGATAGTGTGATCAAGCTAATTAGTTTTTATCCATTGCTAGTGACACTAGTGATGCGGGACATTCATGAAAGCAGTTAGCTGCAGTTGTGGCTTGTTGTTATGGAAACACAGCACCATGTGAACAATCAGAATCAAGAATTCAGCAGAACTGCGGCTTCTTTTACACCCTGAAAATCCCTCGAATTCTCGATCCTATCACTCGCTACTTCTCATTAAACGATGTATGTGATATGTTGCAGGTTCTCGCACTTATCCCTGCGTACTCTGTAGATTTAGGAAATAAAAGGTTTCAGATATCTGCACTCTTTCAATCAACACATCAGGTGCCGTGATGTGCTCCAGGATCTCCGACAGTTTACAGCGAAGATTCTTCGACATCCAGGATCGACACGGACGAAGAAAAAGAAACCGCAACTTGACGAGCACCGTGAACGGTTTCCAGCGTCTTCGTCATGGAAAAAACTGGAGCGTGTTCTAAGCCTGAGCATTTTTTTTTTTTTTTTTTCTTCTTCCCTTTGAAATGAGAGCCAGTCCTGCCAGCTGCCGAGCATGCTTAAACAAAAGCCGTGCTCCAGAAACATAATGTGGTCAAGGATCATTTCCTCTGCTAAATAAATCTTCATGATCAGTACCACTATTTTTAATAGAGCCACACAAACCCGAGCAGCAACTTCATTCTTGGTCCACTAATAAATTTCAGCTGTCTGCCGGCTCTGTTTCTTCGCGTCTCCGTTAGCAAGGCACACTCGTGTTCTTAATCCATCACCTCCAAGGCTCGAGGCTCTGACATGATAAACAACTTTACGACCGGCGCCAACCCTTCAATTACTGCGCAGGACATGCAAAAACAGCGTTTACAATTAAGCAGCTTCCTGTGTGTTCAGGATGACTGAATGCAAACACGGTGTTGACAAGACTAATCCACGTCGGGCACAAAGGGAGCCTCTGTTTCCCCTGTTTTCCCTGCGAGTTCGTACCGCTACGGACTCTCCATTAAGTTGTGATCAAGAGGCAACTAAAGAAGAATGAGGTAATGCCACTGAGGTGCTGCATGGCTGTTGTGTAAGAGCAGAAGGAAGCAATCTTCACACTGCCGGGACCTTGCAACACATCATGTCAGCGTTAAACACCTGAACCACAAAAAGTTTGGGTCACAATAAACTTGTGACAATAATCTTTCACTTATAGTCAGATCCAACGATCTAACTGATCGTGCCACTAATCCAGGCTCTAGGTGCTGTGGTAGCTTGGTGGGTAAGGTGTTAGGCTACTGATCAGAAGGTTGTGAGTTTGAATCCCAGATCCACCAATCTATAAAAATGCAAGTTGCTATGCCACAAATGTTAATTTAGGGCCTTTTTACACCCGGTCACTTCATGTGTTGTCTCTGATCCGATAGCTATCTGATTTGTTAAAACTGTACCATTTACATTAGGCCACATAAATGCGTCTCGGCGAATCGGATATCGATCCGATCTTTCTACTCCCGCCCAAAATGCAAATATATTTTACCTCATTTCCGGGGTAATTGACATGTAACACGCTTTGGTGTATGCGGTTGCTACAAAAAACAGCATTTACTGTTTGCTGCATTTTCGCTGGCGGCAGCAGTGCATTTTAAGACCCTACGAGACACCTGGGTGAAAGATCAGAGCCAGCGCTGATGGGAAAACATATTTGTTTCTGACGCGATGTACGACTCGTGAGTCACCTGCGAGTGACGTACTTCCGTTTGGGAGGAGTATAGCGCTGACGTATGTGGCTTGAACAACCACATTCATTTACACCTGTCCAGTTTCATCTGAAACGCGTCCCAGACCACCTCCTGAAGGGGTTTGTACCATCGGATTTATATCCGTCTCGGAAACGTTTCGGAGGGCATTTAGACCTGGTCTTTTTACCGTCGGATAGATATCTGATCACAGAAAACACATGAAGTGACCAGGTGTAAAAAGCCCCTTAGATGTTGGACTACTGCACAGGAAGGTCTTTTTGTTTAAATCCCAGCATCACCAATGCTGGGCACTTGAGTAAGGCCCTCAACTGCTCAATTGTGTAAATGTAAGTCACTCTGAATAATGGTGGCTTCTAAAATGCCCCAATGAACTTTTAACTTGAATATAGCAGAATTCACTACATTAAAAATATGTGAACACTTAGCTAATCCCTTAACACGATAGCTTGTGTTGTTGGTATGTGGTTGATTAGTGGTTAAGGTGTTGGACTACTGATTGGAAGGTTGTGAGTTTGAATCCATGGTCAACCAAGCTGATACTGAGCAACTCCCAATTATCCATTCATTCATATTCTACCGCTTATCCGAACTACCTCGGGTCACGGGGAGCCTGTGCCTATCTCAGGTGTCATTGGGCATCAAGGCAGGATACACCCTGGACGGAGTGCCAACCCATCGCAGGGCGCACACACACACTCATTCACTCACACACTACGGACAATTTTCCAGAGATGCCAATCAACCTACCATGCATGTCTTTGGACCGGGGGAGGAAACCGGAGTACCCGGAGGAAACCCCCGAGGCACGGGGAGAACATGCAAACTCCACACACACAAGGCGGAGGCAGGAATCGAACCCCCAACCCTGGAGGTGTGAGGCGAACGTGCTAACCACTAAGCCACCGTGACCCCCAACTCCCAATTAGTTGTATAAAATGGGATAAAAACATAAGGTAAGATTTTCTGGTAAATCTAAACTTATCCGTTGTCCAAAAATAAAAAACATGTATTTATTCTAGGCTCTTTCAGCTTGACTTTAGCACTGAATTAAAAATTTTGTTTGGTAGGACAGAAAGTCTACAGAAATTAGTACAAGAACCTCCAACATGCGTCACTTGTGGAAAGGATTTGACCTGCATGGTGTAAAAAAAAACATACGCAGTGCTCCTGAATACTTGATTCTAGTTGATCAAACAATGCTGTCTCTGTTATAGAAATAACACACACCGGGACTTAATAATACATATCACTATATTTCCTCAGTAGTAAGTCGCTTTGCATAAAAGAACTGCTAAAAGAATAATTAGAAATCGTTTCCTTTCCCCGTCCTGAGACATATATGCATCCTAAGTTTGCTTTTCTTTTGGATTTACTTACGCATAGAGTACATAGTTCTCAGTGTAACAGTGCATCTTGTACAAAAAGCATACAAAGCACATGTCAAGGACATTAGCACTAGACCGAATCACTAAAAGCTATGACTCCGCCTTCAATGTTTAAACCACTCCCCATATACATATCTGATGCAAAAGAAGTGCTTTGGGTTCAAGATGGAGTGAGTTTTGTCTAAAAAAAAAAAAATCACTATTTAATGTGATGACCTAAGAATTAAAACAGCTTTTCTTTCTCGTTAGCCTGACTCAGTAGCCCTTTAGATTCTTTATTTTTTATTAGTTCTAGATTAAGCTACACACAAACAAACACACAATGCATTACACAATGAGCTAGATTTTAAACAAGTTGGAAAAGCAAATTAAAACGTTTTTATTTTAGTAATATATTTATTTTACCCCACATGCCAAAAATCAAATGGTGATTCGTTTTTGCTTTAAAGTTTTGGCACCCCATCATCATGAAATCTACCAACTTATAAGGGAACTATATTTGTTATGCCTTGCATCTGAATGTTGTTGGATGTAACCATTGTGCAGATTGTGTGAGTTTGGGTTTAGTGTCCTAAAGTACAGTAAGAATTTTCCCAGCATGTTTATACAAACACCCGGACGGATGCGAAGACAAGAGAAGAGTCACGTGTCAAAACCCTGGAGCTTGTGTTAGTGTTAGAACCTTTTAATGTACAGTTTTAGACCTATAAATTATTTAACATCCTATAAATCAAAAATCTTTGTTTATTTTGAATTGTATAGTGGTCTGATTTTACTGAATGCTTCAGTAGACATGGAGTCATAACATGGTCAGAATACACCAAGCAGCGTTTGTGTGTGTGTGTGTGTGTGTTTGTGTGTAGACTGAAGTGTTTGTGCAAACTGAACCCGATTCACCGCTTCACCTATCTCAATCTTTTATCACTGAGCACACCGTGGGCCCGTGAGCGGTATTGCTGTCAGCCATCTGAAGGCCATTTGTTCGTGTTTGAACGTGCCTGAAGCGTGCTTAGAGGGTACGTTATGTTTTCTTTAACCGACTCTCGTTCATCAGCCCATGGAGGAAACACGTAAAAAGCTCATTGGCCAATCTTCACATTGAAAGAGTGCAAGGTTTTAGTGCGTAGACATGTTTATGATCTGCCTCTATGTGTGTGTGTGTGTGTGTGTGTGTGTATGAGAAAGACCGTCTGAAGTAATCAACCAAACAGGAACTTTGTCTTCGCACAAACACACACTTCTGCTTTTGTCAGCACAGTCAAACAGCTCACACAGACGCCTCTTTAACTGCTCAGAGCACATTTCATTCCCATTACAGATGTTATTTAATCACACACGGATATCGATTCCAGCTGAACACGTTCCTCATCTCACACCAGAACACATTCCTAACACGGTCATTTCCTTGTTTATCTTCTAACACACACACAGCCCTGTAAGTGGAGCGTGTAAGCTCGGGAGTGCTTCATCCAGCTCGGAGCTGCTGCCAAACTAAAAAGGTGCCTAATGGAAGAGGTCTGATTTGCTTTATAACTCTTACATCTTACAACTGTTTAGGTGGAAATCTGTCGGTCGACCTCGAATCACCCTTCACTCTTACAAGAAGCAGCTGTAAGTAAAATTAAGTGAGGGTCAAAACAAGACAAAGCGTCGTCTCTTATTCTCACCTCCATCCAGAGGCTCACAGTAAACAGTACACCAGAGCTGAAGTCAAAAACAACGTGGTTAAAGCGTTCATTCATCAGTTAGATCGTAGTGACCACATCAGAATTTTCCGTTTGGGACAAAATCAGTGCTCAAGTCACTTTTTTTCCCAATGTTTCTGTACAGTGTAGTGATGTAACCAACACATTTGGACCAATCACATCCAGTATGAAGAAGCCTTTATTTGTCAGTACAGTGAAATTCTCTTCTTAGCTTATACCAGCTTAGGAATTTATGGTCAAAGCACAGGGTCAGCTATGATACAGTGACCAAGGAGCAGAAAGGGTTAAGGGCCTTGCTCAAGGGCCCAACAGTAGCAATTTGGCAGAGCCGGTGCTTGATCCCTTAACCTTCTGATTAGTAGCCCAGAGCCTTAACCGTTTGAATATTCTGATACTGATTTGCATGCAAGCCAGATATCTAGCATTCACTATAAAACTTTGGTAAATTGTCAATAAAGATGACATATGGCAAACCAGTCACCTTCGAGATACTGAAACTTGTGTCTAGAGTTAAGTTGTAGATGCTGTAACCAAAATATGTTAGCTACACAACCTGGGGGCTGAACTAACTAGCTAACTAGCTAACTTAGGCAGACAAATTTATCATAGGAACTTAAATGGACTTAAAGAGACTTAAAGAATAAAAAAATCTTGCTGTTGAAGGAACAATGGATGTTCTGGATGTTTAGAGCTGCTTTAAAGGTGGGGTCTCCGTTGTTTGAAAGCCAATGTTGACATTTGAAATCACCAAAACAAACACGCCCCTAACCCAAATGGGTCCCACCCCTGTATCGATAGCTCCGCCCACACGTACATACGTAACCCAGACAACTATTGGAAAGAAATGTGTCTTTATCATAGCTGAAGGGAAGAACAATACGATTGTAGATAAACAAACAAGCAAAAATGACACACAAGCATAATCATGTAAAGGACAAAGGCATATATTAGTTCTGTGTAACAAAGCAAAACCAACGTTACTCACCTATCGAGAAGGAAAAAAGCGCCTCGGCGTCTTAAGTAAAGTTGGTCACATATTCAAAGATTGGAGTTTCCCGAGTCAATAACTCCTGAGCTAAACACTGTTACTACACAAAACACGGTTGTAGCTGCGTCTCTACATTACTACGATAGAAAAGAGGTGTTATTTGTGTAGTAACAGTGTTTAGCTCAGGAGTTATTGACTCAGGAAACTCCAATCTGTGAATATGTGACCAACTTCCTGCTCCTTCAGTTCTCTCCAGCGCTGGAAAGCTGATCCTATATTAACACGTCCTACTTCTTACCTTATCGTAAGTCTTTCTTCACTTTCTTTCTTTGTTTTTATCCTCCATGTCAATGTTAAAACCGCTTTCTGCTAATGTCACACATGCGCACTGAACACTCTCTCCGCCCATATTGACAAGACACGCCCCTTTCTGCTCATTGGCTACACGTTAGGTTTTTTGTTTTTTTTTTAGTTTGTTGTTTACTTAAATATTCCAGGATGTGCAGTTCTAAGAAAATAATCTAAACAACCTGACCTGACTTGTCAAACCTAAAGGACTGAGACAGACTGCGATTATATCATTAACAGAAACGATTTAGATAATTACGCAAAATCCGTCTAGCTTCGGATAAAGAAAACATGGGAATGGAATAATTAAGAGGAAGAGCTGCATGCCCTTACATGATATAATCTCAGATTAGAAGAATTAATTAATGGTGGCGGATCGTGGATCAGGAGGAGCGCGAACTGCACTTCACCTTCAGCAGCAGCGTCTTGAACGCAGCTCTCGTGCTCCGCTGTTGTTTATCTACAGTATGTGAGACCTGCAGAGAACCTAAATATGCTGAGGAATCAGCCAGGGCCTTTGAATACTCTTACAGACAGACACACACTCACACACACACACACACACACACACTCACACACACACACACTCACACACTCACACATTCACACACACTCTGAATGTAGTAAGCTAAAGTTCAAACTGTGTCTGCATTCCAGCATGTCCTCACAGCTGTAAGGGTTTTCTCTAGCTAAAAGTCATTGGGTAAGAGGAACAGCAGCAGGTTTTACACACAGACACACACACACACACACACACACACACACACACACACACAGAAAGGCAGAGACAGACACATATACGCAGATGCAGATACCTATGCAGATACACAGAGGCACAAAAACACACACACACATGGGGACACATATGCACACAGAGGCTCATATGCATACTTTCACACACACACACACACACACACACACGCACACACACGCACGCACACACACGCACGCACACACACGCACGCACACACACGCACGCACACAGAGGAACAGAGAGAAACACATGTACACACACAGAGGAACAGACAGACACATATGTACACTCACACACAGAGGAACAGACAGACACACAAGTACACACACACAGGTACTCAGAGGTGCAAACACAGAGGAACAGACACATACACCCATACACACATACACACACACACACTCACACACACACACACACACACACACACAGGAACAGACAGAAACACATGTACACACACACACACACACACACACACACAGAAACAGACAGACACATATGTACACACACACCACACACACACCACACACACACATACACACACACACACACACACATACACACACATACACACATACATACACACACTGAGAGACCTGGACAAACTAAAACACTAAAGCTCTGCTGCATCACTCTCTTTAGGTAGAGATGAAGCGAGCAGTAACTCTCAATGAAGCACTACCAGAATGGTATAGCCAAATGGCATTTTGTCACACACTAACACACTTTGTCACACACTAACATATTGGCTATGAACCAGGATGTTGTCTCATCGTACAACGTCGACGGAGTCAATGGATTTTGTCATGTTTTAATGCGTGGTCGCTATCTATCATGCTAGCTTTCGATTTCTATCACTCCAATGCATTTTCCTCTCTGTTCCCCTTTATTTTCCTGATTAATAAAATATTACCTGGCACCTTTTCAAGCTAATGAATGCGACTAGTAAAAAGAGCTTCGGCTACAGCTAGCGACGTTGCTTATCGTCTACAACTGTCTTGCTGTAATAACACCGTGATATTAGTTACACGTGAAAAGCTTCCTGTTACAGATGTGCTAGATCAGCTTCTTTTGATCCCTACAGTGCCGATCTGTCAGTGTCTCTGCGTTCAGATCACACGTTCGGATCACATTTCATCTCTGACTCAGCAACTCGGGAGAAAGCTTTTTGGCACCGGTCCTTCAGAAACAGAAAACTGCTTGATTTTTTTTTTTTTTTTTTCTAGAGGTCTAAAGGAGACTGTTGGAATTGGCTGAGTTAGTATGTAGAAAGGAAAATAAAGAAGTCGACTTTGGCTGAACTTTTCACGGTATTCCACTCACAATGTTTCTACAACGTTGTGGAAATGTTATTGGAACATTTTTGAAGGTTCTATGCTTGTTTTTACTGTACAAGAAAAGCTAAGACACTAAGTTAAGGTTAGGATTTAGCTCGATGTCATTGTAACTGGACAGATGGTTCTTTTCAAATAAAAGTTTCTTTCTAGTTCTAATTGTCACTAAAACTTTACAGGAACGTTATACTTAAATAAAAACCATACTACACTCTTACATAATATTTTAGCTTATATAATAAATATAAAAAAAAACCTCTAAAACAAATAAATACTAAACTTGACTAAACTTTTGTATGCTTTTCTATCTATATTAACGAGTCCATACTGTAAAAATACTTTGGTTTTCTACTGAGCTTAGATTCAAATCACATAACTTTCACTCGGTTGATTCTACCTTACGGCTCTTTATGCTCACTAGAGACACAAAGAAAAAGAAAAACACATTGTCTCCAATAACAACACACCACGTCTGTCCTCAATAATTCTGAAAGCATGTTTTATTTGCTTAGGCGTAACCGCGATGAGTAAACACGTTCGCTATGTGAGTCACGCTAAAGGCTAAAGCCACTGCGCAACCAATACGCAATCAGCAAAGTGCTAAGTCAACATCTTTGTTTTATGTTAATAGGAAATATTTGCCTGGATCATCTGTCACTACATTCAGAGCTGATCCTCGACAAGCCTGAGGGAATATTTCTTGTGTTTGTGTGAATACAGACGATAGCAGAGAAGCGTAAGCTCCGAAGTCTTAGTGTTGAGTATAGGAGAAAAAAAATCCTTCACATACAGCGAAGTCATTTGAAGTAACAAAATATAAACAATGATCTGTTTAACCATTTCCTCTTTTAGCTTGTTACTGTACTTTTCTCAGTACTTTGGTATTTATGCCTAGCACTTAGCGCTAAGAACCAAACAGCTTTATATCTGTATATATGTATACTTTCAGAGGGAATCAAGTTAATCTTTCAATGTGATTTCCACGACTTCCTCACGTTACCCACATTGCAGTGCTGAAAGCGTAACAGTTAGATTTAGCCCTCTTCCTACAGAGAGCCATGCAGCAGTGCTTTAGTCTTTAAATTAGCCAGCTCTGTCACTTCTTTATTCTCCGTTCAAACAGATCCTGTAAATAACAATATAACTACTGTATATCAGACCAGCTGTTAGAATATTTCACTTCGCTTAATTTCTTCAAAATCAGCAACCTGCTTACTAGATCCCTTATCTACATGATTATTAATAGTAGCAACCAAAAACCTTCTAAAAGTAATCAATTCTTCCCTTAGCACTGACTATATGCATAAAATAAAATAAAATAAAATAAAAAAAATTAAATAAAATTAAATAAAATTAAATAATCTCGACAGATGTCCAACTACAAGCCAAAATCAAACCTTCCGTTTATCTCCAAGATCCTAGAAAAGGTCCTAGCACAGCAGTTCTGCTCAGACCTACATAGGAATAACATCCATGAAATGTACTGAATCAGTCGGGATTTAGACCAGCGAAGGTTAAAGTGGTAAATGACCTGTTTGATCAGGGTTGTGTCTCTTTGCTGGTGTTGCTTGATCTTAGTATACGTAGCTTTTGACAACATTGACCATTCTATACTACTTGATGAGCTAGAATCTGTTAGAATTAAGTGAACAGCCCTCCCTTGGTTTAGGTCTTATTAACTGATCGTTATCAGTTTGTAGAAGTTAATGGTGATTTTTTTCTGTGCATACCAAGGTTTTTATTCCTGGTGCTATTCTATTTAAGGCCCACTGCTTTTTTTTTTTTTTACTTATCTATGCTATGCTACGTCTGGGTAAAACTACTCATAAACATAGTATTAGCTTCCACTGTTATGCTGATGACACACAGTTCTATGTTTCAGTCAATGTTGCCAGATGACAGACATCAGCTTAATAAGATTGAAGGATGTGCCAATTTAATCAGTCATCAGACCTTTATTAACGTCATCCTACTTCAGAGGTGCTTGAACTTGAACCCCATGCCTCTAGAAGTAAGCTTTCTAATTACAGAGTTACTCTGGATGGCCTTCCTGTTTCATCATGTGCAGTCGTAAAAGAAATCAGTGTGATTACTAATTCTAGTCTTTTATTTGAAGCTTATATAGACAGGTAGCCTTCTTTCATCTCAGAAATATTGGTAAGATAAGAAATATGATGTCACAACATGATTCATAAGCAATAGTTCATGCTTTTGTTGCCGTTGGGTTTAATTATTGAAATGCCTTACTGTCTGGATGTTCTAGTAGGAACATAAACAAGCTCCAGTTAGTCCAGAACACAGCAACTAGAGTCCGAACTAGAGCCAGAATATATGAACACATCACTCCGATCTTCACTCTACTCTTCTAACTTGTTTTTAATGATCAGCCACAATTATTCAATCAAAAGGTGCAGGCTATCTGTTAGTACCGCGTATACTGACGGCTACAGCAGGGGGCAGATCTTTGTCTTACAAAAACCCCACAGTTATGGAAAAGCCTTTTAATTAGTGTTTGGGACTTTTTTTTCCCCCTCAGATTACAGAGCAGATCTGGAGCATTTATGGACATAGAGAGTTTTTGGTAAATTGGAAAGTCTCCCCCTCACTCTCACACATTCACATAGGTTTGTTGGTGGTGAAGTGGCTGGATGATTTATGTCCCAGGAAGCCTGTCTTCTGGCTCTCCCGTTAAGGTATGCTATCATAGCTAGTCTTCTCAGAGTCCTTGCTTTCACTCTGTACACAATATATGTTTTCCTTTACCATTACATGATCACATGCATAACTAATATTCTGTATTTATCTGTCCTGAGATCCCAGTGACTGCGCCTGCCTGATCTATCCTGATACTTCTGGTTGGAGGCCACTTACTGCTGCTAAGGATGGTTCCACATGGCTACCTGGAGATACCTTTGTATTACTGTGGATGGTACCAATCAGAAACCATGGAGATGGCTTTAAACTAATTGCCACATCAGTTTTGCACACTCGATAACGTCAACAGAAAAGACTTCATGCTAAAGCTATACCGAATACAGACATTAAGCTGAAGCTCATATTCATAAGTTGCTCCAAAGCTCTTGGTTACACAATTACACTTGATTATACAGTGGACAGTTATACAAAGGAAGTCATTTATTATTACATGGGAGGATGAGTTCTAGCCCATGTGTCCGGTTCCTCTCAAGGTTTTTGGGAGTTATTCCTCACCACTGTTGCGTCTGACTTTCATTATTATTCAGATTGTTATATTCCTGTAAAGCTGCTTTGTGCATTGTAAATAATGCTATCGTAGTAAAATAAAAATGAATTGAATTGAGCTAACTGGTTTTGTTAAGATTCCACCACATGAATTGATAACAAGTACAATGTGTCATTTTTTTAATAGCTTAAAAAAATGCAAAAATCACATTTCTGTTATTATAGAAGAATAAAACACTGTATATCAATACAATGTTATTGGATTTAATGCCACTTTTAAGGTGTTAGGAGCGGGAGGATGTTACCTGCCATGGAGGAGACGTTAATGATGACTCCGCCCTCCTTGCCGTACTCCTTACTCATGTGCTCCAGAGCTAAATACGTGCCTTTAATAACAGACGTCTGGAATAGAACAGAAACACATACATCGCATCACACAGAATACACCTGTAAAGTGAAATAAATCAACTTCTAACGTACTGAGACATAATTAACGCACATTATAACGTATGTGGTGAAAGGTTTCATCACAGTATGCTGTAAAGATGCCAAGTCAAATACTGAAACAGTTACACTACCAGTCCAGTGTGAGTCAAGAACATTTGACAACATACTGTTCAGATGAAAGAGATAAGATTCAGGTGAGATTTTCATTTCAGACCTGTTCTATCGCGAAGCACGTTCAAGCTGCTGCTTTTAATTGATTCTAAACAAAGAAATGTAAACGATAAATCAGTCGTTTTTTTGTTGTTGTTTATTTGTTTTTGTTTTAATGAGACATTCTTTAATATTTTACAACCTATTTATTAGCATTCTATTTTATTCTTTCAATGTAATTTGCAATTCACAGTAGATAGATAGATAGATAGATAGATAGATAGATAGATAGATAGATAGATAGATAGATAGATAGATAGAAAAATGCAACAATAATCATTTGAGATGCATCTCAAATTTCTCTACCCTCTAGATACCATATTAACCATAGCAACAATTCTATACCTTTAAAAAAATCTTCACATGAAGTGAAGTCACTGAGTAAGTTGTTACTACCAAATAGAAACCATGAGCTGGTTTCATACACCGTTTGTCCAAAAGTATGTGCACCCAGGCAACCTGGAAGATCTCGAGAGTTCTACACAGACCCCTGACTCTGACTCAACCCCACTGAACACCTTTGGGATGAACCGGAACTGTTGTCTCATCAACATCCCAACATCAATGTCTGAGCTCATGAATTCTCCTGTAGAGGAAAAATCCACACTGTCTCAGAAAGAGACTCAATGCTAAGATCATGAGACCTTCTACAGATAATGGAAAGAATAACAGCCTCGGAGGTGTGCAGTTCTAGAAAAATAATCAGCAGCAAACACGTTAAATGGGGGGCACGGTGGCTTAGTGGTTAGCACGTTCACCTCACACCTCCAGGGTCGGGGTTCTATTCCCACCTCCACCTTGTGTGTGTGGAGTTTGCATGTTCTCCCCGTGCCTCGGGGGTTTCCTCCGGGTACGCCGGTTTCCTCCACCGGTCCAAAGACATGCATGGTAGGTTGATTGGCATCTCTGGAAAATTGTCCCTAGTGTGTGATTGCGTGAGTAAATGAGTGTGTGTGTGTGCCCTGCGATGGGTTGGCACTCCATCCAGGGTGTATCCTGCCTTGATGCCCGATGACGCCTGAGATAGGCACAGGCTCCCTGTGACCCGAGGTAGTTCAGATAAGCGGTAGAAGATGAATGAATGAATACGTTAAATGTTAAATGTTAAATAAACAGCGTCTAAAAGACTGCTGTCGTGGAAAATTAATCGACGCCTTCTGACCAATCAGAATGAAGAATTCAGTGACTTGCTGTGAAATTAGACAATGATAAGAAGAGCATGTGTAACTGATTAGCTGCTTTATTGTGCTGTGAAATCAGAGCCTGGTGACACAGGAATGTCATGTTTGCTGTGTGACTGTAATTTATCACAATCATAGATGGCAGGTGTCGGCTCTTGTGCCCTGAAGCCGTGTGTGTGTGTGTGTCTAGTTATCAGTCCTGCACTGTATAAACTTTGGCTCAGTCCACATCCAAATCAAGACAAAGGGTGTTTCCTCACCAGGTTCACCTCGATGGTCTTCTCCCAGTTCTTCTCGTTGTTGATTCCTGCATTGTTGATGACGATGTCTAGTCTTCCGAATCGCTCCACTGTGCTCTTAAATGCCTCTAAACAAAGAAATGTAAATGATAAATCAATCAACAAGTGAAGTGGCTTACTTTATACTTTTTCTTTTTTTTAAGTGGTTTGTTTAAAGATAGATAGATAGATAGATAGATAGATAGATAGATAGATAGATAGATAGATAGATAGATAGATAGATGCTAAAGTAAATATTTATGAAAGTAAAACTATGAAACTCATAAAACTAACAATATTTGGATTAAAATAAAATAATAATAGACAATACAATAATATTACTACATCAGCATCTTTATCATATTTTTTACATTTTGTATTTCAATATTTTTATGGCTTTCAAACATTAAAAAAAAATTGGCATAATTTTTTTATCCAAACATAACAACAACAACAATAATAATAATAACAAGATGAAGAAGAAAAAGAAGAAGAAGAAGATGATGATGAAGAAGAAGTAATTATTTCTTTATTGCAGGAGTCTGAGAGACATCACACAGTCCTCACTACAAACAGATCACTGATGCAGAAAGTAAGAAAGCTCAGGATTTCTTGACATCTCACATCTGTATTATGCAATGGAGAACATTCCAGGGTTTTGGCCTGAGGTGCTCTGGAGGTCTGTAATACAAGCTGTTTGAGCTCAGAACAATCGCACCTTGTTCCAGCACAGGTGATCAAGGGATTTAAAAAAATGCAGCCTTAAAAACAGATAAACTGAGAGAGATTAACTTAGAGCCAGTGAGAGGATGAGGCATGTTAGAAGAGAGAGAGAGAGAGAGAGAGAGAGAGAGAGAGAGAGAGAGAGAGAGAGAGAGAGAGAGAGAGAGTAACTCTGAAATGAAGAAGACGGTGTTTATTCTGGTTACCTTCTAGTTTTCCCCCGTCCGTCACGTCACACTGAATGAAAATGCAGTTGTCTTGTCCAAACTGATCATCTAACTTTTTCTTACACTCCTCTCCAACCGACTGGTTCAGGTCTACCAGAGCAACCTGAACACAATAAAAGAGATTTGCTACTGACAGGGAGAGAGAGAGAGAAAGAGAGAGAGAGAGAGAGAGAGAGAGAGAGAGAGAGAGAGAGAGAGAGAGAGAGAGAGAGAGAGAGAGAGAGAGAGAGAGACAGACAGACAGAGAGAGAGAGAGACAGAGAGAGAGAGAGAGAGAGAGACAGACAGACAGAGAGAGAGAGAGAGACACAGACACAGAGAGAAAGAGAGAGAGAGAGAGAGAGAGAGAGAGAGAGAGAGAGAGAGAGAGAGAGAGAGAATAAAGCTTATAAAACCTTGGCATGGTTCTCCAGCAGGCTCTCGGCTGCAGCTCTCCCGATCCCCTGAACTCCTCCCGTCACCAGAGCCACTCTCCCGAGCAGCGCCATTTGCCGCCGCGGACTGAGCGACACCGCGCCGCGCTTTAAGTAGCAGCTGGAACCCGATTCGCGATTCGATTCCCTCTAAAGAATCGGTTCTTTTTTTTTTTTTTTTTTTTTTTTACAGATTCTCCTAAAGTGAATCGGTTGGGGAATCGAAACGCAAACAGGAACAGAGGCAATTTTACTTCTGTTTGTTGGGCAACATTTAGGGTGACATTTTGTTTGCAGGCTCAGGGATGTGCACAGAAATATCAAATAAACCTTATTTTAGTTCGGTGCTAAATGTACAGATGAAAAACAAACAAACACTTTAAAACTGTTCAAATTTTGTCTTTTTTACAGAAAAAATAATTCACAGGAATCAGCTGTGGTACATGGTGTTCTTTTTCAAATTAAATACAAATTATTATTATTATTATTATTATTATTATTATTATTATTATTATTATTGTTGTTGTTGTTGTTGTTGTTGTTGTCGTTGTCGTTATTATTATTATTATTATTATTATTATTATTATTATTAGTAGTAGTAGTAGTAAATTCTTGCATAATTTAAATGTCAAGCAGTTACTGAACAACGCTGCAAATTTCTCTGGTTGGTGAATCAAATGAATCAAAACACGCGCTGTTCGATTCACTTAAAAAGATTCGGTTCTTTCGAATCGTTAGCGAAGCGGCCGAAATCCTTGCGTACAGCGCGCGCGCGCACACACACACACACACACACACACACACACACGTTCTTTTGACATTTAAGTGTTACTTTAAATTAAATTGTTAATTTGAGCCAAATAAAAATGTTTTTCCAAACCAATTTTGAAAAACGTTTGAATCAATATTCTTAACTTGTGCAACTAAATATTGATGAGTATTAATTGGTAACAATGGTTACTGTTTGTGGGAATTATGGTGATCGGTGATTGGTTGTTGGGTAAAGTGGTGATCAGTAACTGGTCAAAAGGAATGAGAATGATCATTGGTTAGGAATAATGGCAATTAGTGACTGCTCATTAGGAACGATGGTGATCAGTAAAGGCTTGTGATCAGTCATTGACTGTTAGGAAGAACGGTGGTCAGTGATTGGTTGTTTTCTTTGTTTACTCACCAGTGTGTGAAGCCAACAACCAATCACTGATCACCGTTCTTCCTAACAGCCAATGACTGAAGTGAAGTTGCTCTCTCAGCATGTACATCCTGCAGAAGTGGTGTGATGTGAGCTGAACGGAGTACAGGTATGATGCTAACGTCTGCTCTAATAGTCAATGAATTTGTCTCTAGGGTCTGTTTTGAAGAACGGTCACTAAAGAAGTCAAGAATTCAGTCGGTAAACTGTCTGTACTTCATATAGCAACAAAACAGATGACTCATGGATGTCTATCTAGCTGAGATGAGTTTCTGATGTAACCCAGCTTTGTAAAGCTGCATTGAATTCTGATTAAAAAAACAATACAAAAATAAAATGAAACAAAAACAGTCAAATAAAATAGATAGATAGATAGATAGATAGATAGATAGATAGATAGATAGATAAATACTTTATTGATTTTGAAGAAAATATATTTTTTTTATTAGATAGATTGATAAAACAAAACAAAAACAATAATAAATAAAACAAAGTCTGCAGTAATGAAGCTAAATTTGATTGATTTGAAAATTTGTTCTATCATTTTATTTAGGATTATATAATAGATCACAAGAGTAAGAAAAACATCTTCGGCTAGGTACGAAGACACACGTGTGATAGTAAACATGCCACCTTTCATTCATTTCATTCAGTTCCAGCTGTTTTGTGCAGAACTTTATTAGATATGAGAAACTTATTTACAGACGATAATATTTGAGCTTCTCTCTCTCTCTCTCTCTCTCTCTCTCTCTCTCTCTCTCTCTCTCTCTCTCTCTCTCTCTCTCTCTCTCTCGCTCGCTCTCTCTTGCTCTCGCTCTCTCTCAGCAGCAGGAATAATAGGACAGGTCCAGTTCACATTGGAAAAATGTCATATACATCAATATCATAAGTGGTTCATGCATAACAAGTGTAGAAAATAAATTCGGAATCATTTGCTTTAGAAATTTTACACAAGCATCTCGTCTCTGTAGCAGAGTGACGTCAAATGTTTTACTCTTTTATTTACTGTTGAATAAAAAGGTCATAATATTTGTTATATTCACGAGGCATTTCAAAGTGTTGTGTGCAAATGAAAATAAATAATAACTATGTAAAGAGAATTTTACAGGAAAATGAAATAACGTGTACATACGAGCATAAAGTAAAAAGTATAACCGAATCATTTCACCTTGATTATTTACCTTTTCTTTACTGATTTAATAATTGTTTCCCAATGCTTTATCCATCATTTTATTACTAGTCAACCCTGAACCAAGCTGAGACACATTTGATATTTAGAATATCCAGAGTGATTTATATGGTTTTACATCACCGATTTATATATTTTAAGGCAAAATAAAATATAAAATCTTAACAGAAAAAAAGTGTTTAGATTCAGTTTTTGGATTTAAACTCAAACCTTCAGATCACTGGTTCACATCATTAAAGAAAAAATCCACCCTGAACCATGTATCGATATTTATACTCCACATGAGATGTTCAGTATTCATTAACTTTTCCTACATGACCCACAATGAATGCTGTTTGATCCCCTAACCCCTTAACCCTGCCTTCACTTTATTACTAACTAAAGAATGAGATGCACAACACTTAAGTTAACCTTTACTCTATTTATCTCATTGAAGGCTAACTAGCTGAACTGAGATTCTGCCGTAACTCAGCTCTGTGTACCTGCATAACGTTCTGATTAAAGGATAACAAAATAAAAACAAAACAAATAAAAAAATCAGTAAAAAAAAAACAAAAAAAAAACAGAACAGAACATCAAGCAAACGCAACACAAAAAACAAAACAAAAAAAACCCCGAAACAATAACAGAAAACAAAACAGGCAAAACAATAACAGAACTAAACAAAACAGAAAACAAACGAAAGAAAACAACGAAACAAAACAATAACAGAACAAAACAAAACAGAAAACAAAAAAAAAAACCCCAAAAAAACCAAAATCAAATAAAGAAAACAAAAACCAAGAATAAAACAATAATAAAACAGAGTAGAACAGAATCAAACAAAACAGAAAACAAATAAAACCAAACAAAGCAAACAAATAAACAAAACTGATAAAAAAAAACAAAAACAAAAAAAAAACAAATAAACAAATCTACATAGTAAACATGTTACCTCTAACAACGTTTTTCTGTGACATCAAAGCAACTCCCAACTTCTTACATCTTACAGTAAGAACAGCATTAACCAACATATTAACACTAAACACATTTCTGAAATTTCACTGGAAGTGTTTTGATGTGTTTCAGGGTGGATTTTTAATTTGATTTTGGATAAAATTTGTTTTATTTATTTACGTTTCTTTACCTATTCTACTTGCAGTTTACATGCAGTTCACTTTCATGGCATATTTTTAAAAAATGTACACATTCGTCTCATGTATCCGATGGTTGACTTATATGTTACATTACAATCTTATCTAAAAAAAAAATCTGTGTTTTAGTTTTAAGTCTTCTTTACGTTGTCTCAGTAATTTTTCCTGAAATCTACAGCCGGATTTTTGTCTCTTGCTAAAATTGGTATAGACATAAAACTGAAACTCTACTGAATTCTGATAGTGCTGCAGGAGAAACCAAACTTATCCCTGACACATCATCCTGTATGAACCAAATGAATATCAGATTCTCCTAGAATTCTTTTTTTCTTTGTTCAACACATGAGCAACACTGGCTATCAGGAACGTCCATTAGCATTAGCATTAGCACTGAAAACTGGCAGTATTTTAGTGAACAGTGCAGCTTTTGTTAAAGGGAAAATTGATGTAATATGGAAGACTGGCCCTGATTACTGCGAGGGAGTTTTACTGAGAAACTAATAAGTGTCCAGAGATCGTTGCGGGTTCTAGTAGTTACACTAAAAATAGAAAAACTCCAAATTTATTCAAAATTTCAAAATACCGCATATTTCCCAATCACATGTCGTTATGATATACAGATCAGTGTCCTTACTGGCAGGGATTTGTGTTTGGGTTGATACATCAATCTGAAATGAATCTATTGTAATTCATTGTAAATGGATTATTATAAAAAAAAACAAAAAAAACGACTAATGTAAAATAAAACAGAAAAAATAAAAACAAATAAACAAATAAAAATAAATATAAAATGAAGCTGAAAAAAAACCCAAACAAAACAAAGAATAAAATAAAAAGCAAACCCAAACAGAAAAAACGAAAAAGAAATAAACAAGCAAAACTGAACAAATCAAAACAAAACAAGACAAATCTGAGCTGAACAAAGCAAAACAAATACATAAACAAATAAAACAGAACAAATCAAAACAAAACCAAGCGGATCAAAACTAAATAAATGAATAAAAAACAAACCAAACAGAAAAAAAACCCAAAACAAATAAACAGACAAAACAAGCAATAAAAAATGACTGACATAAATCTTGGCAAAAGGTCTAACTGAGAACAAATTGATTAATATTACAAAAGGACAGACAAGTGGTGTTGTGTTGTGCACTTAACACTTCTGAGATTTTCTCTTTTTTTTTGAGAAATTCAGCACTATCAACAATTATTCATATCCTGGGAAAAATGAAACTGGGTTTTATTAAAGAAAAAAAAATCCCTTTTTTGTGGATGACCTGCTGTTATGAAATCATTTTTGCAGAGATTTGCAGATTACTACACAAGCATTTCCCCAAATGTTGTTTCCTCATAGATCGAAATTTGTTTTTATAATGTACAATGACCCCAAAACCATCTTCACAGTGAAATAAATGTTTTAAATTCCACCATCATCTAAAAGACCATATATTTTTTTTTTTTATCAAGTATGCAAATTGCTGTGTTTTCCACTAATGGATAAAACCTAATTTGCATAAATAAATAAATGTAAATGCTGCAAATTTAAAAAGAGGGCAAAGACTAATTGTGATTAAAAGAAATAAGAATAAATGAATAAAAACAAATGGACAAACAAAACCCCAAACAATAACAAAGCCCCAAACAAAAGAAACCCAAAGCAAAACAAAACAAAGCAAACATAAATAAAGCAAATAAACAAAACAAAATAAAAACAAACAGAACAAAAATGGACATTACCTAATAACACACAGTCTTATTGTTTGTTTAATACTAATTATTATTATTATTATTATTATTATTATTATTATTATTATTATTATTATTATTATTATTATTATTATTATTATTATTATTAATATTAATATTATAATATACAAATTGACATTATGTTAAGTGTATGCAACCAAAAAGAGGAACACACACACACACACACACACACACACACAGACACACACACACACACACACACACACACACACACACACACACACACACACACACACACACACACACACACAGACACACACACACACACACACACTTATATACAGTACTGTACAAGTCTTATGCACCCACATGCTTGTTTGCTCTAGTAACATTACAACATTTTTACAAATATTATAAATAAAAATTCCATGCTAAAGGTTTATATTGTGTAATAGAGTTTGCTTCAGTCATACTAAAAAAAAAATCCAGCCACTTCCTTTATAAAATCGAG
>NC_083465.1:28616958-28646958 GCF_030014155.1 Tachysurus vachellii
AACGTACAGAAACCACAGCTACACTGAGCGACACTATATTGACTAAGCAGCATTACATTAGTTAGTGTTGCATAAGTTTGGTTCTTAGATGCAACGTCTTTCCTCGCAAATGTTCTCTCTTTTGGTAACAGGGTGAATACTGAGAACTTTTTGTGCAATGTCGCTTTGTTTCTGAACGTGAGCAAAGCAAAATAGATGGTTGTTGATTTCAGGACTTTGCAAAGAACATCATGAATATTTTAGAGATTCGTTGGAGTTCCCCAGTCAGGGATTAACCTCAGCTGGTTCCTCAACACCATCTTCCTAGACAAGAAAACCCAGCTACGGTCTATCTCTACTTTCAATGAAGGATGAAAAATGTCCATCTCTACATGAGGTTAACTCCAGCTGATCTGGAACTGGAACCAAGAATCGATCCCGAGTACAGCAGCAAAGTCAGTCAGTGCTCTGATTCGCAGTTAGAACTTAAACCGTAAATTTTCCAATCCACAGTCTGCGCATCTGTTATTGGTTACAAAAGCAGAAAGTATGTTAAAGATACAATTCCTTCCATCCATTCATCAATCCATCCATCCACCCATCCATCCATCCACCCATTCTTCCACCCATCCATCTATCCATCTACCCATCCATTCAACCAACCATCAATCCATCCATCTATCTATCTATCCATCCACCCATCCACCCCTCCATCTATCCATCCATTGACCCATCCATTCATTCATCTTCTATACCATTTATCCTACACATGATCCATGGGGAACCTGGAGACTATCCCAGGGGACACAGGGCATGCCAACCCATCACAAGACACAGTACATAGGAAGAACATACTAACTCTACACACAGACACACACAGGTGGGAATGGAAGCAGGAATCAAACCTCCTGTCCTGGATATACAGATATTATTAAGTGACAAATTTACATTATCCTGCTCAGTTTATCCAGGGAACACAGGTCATGAGCTGGGAATAAATAAAGTGTACTGAAATCCAGAGGTGTGTTTTTGGATAGTGGAAGGAAACACATGTGAACAAACTGTGAGTCAGATCTAAAATGAGTCATAACAAATTATTGTGAGTGCATATGAGCTTCATATTAATACCACCGTGGAGTGAGACATTTAATCATCAACATGAACACAATAAAACCAGCCTCAGGGGAAAGGAGTTAAATATAATTATAAATGGATAAAAAGCGATATTATAAAAATAAACGATTTGCTCTAAAATTAAATCAACTTCATTATATCACCATGTCATTGATTATTTTTCAGCATGACGGTGTTTTATTTCTTTATATATTTTTTTTCAGAGCTGATGAATTTAAAACATTTACCAAACACAGACCAATGGAATGTTCAGAGAAAGTGGGTAAGAGATGGAAACACAGACACGTGTTGGATGACGAACGGGGTCAGGGTGGGAGTCACAGCACGGTCGCAGTGTTTACCCCATCCGTGGGATCCGCGGTGTGTGACTGATACCCGTACGTACGCTCGGAATTCTTTAAACCGTTCACACGGCAGAAAGACTCTGGGAGTTCCTCCTCGGACGTGCGACTGTACAACTTTTAGCATTCAGGAGTGAAGAGAGAGATATGACCAAAAAAAAAAAAAAAGACAAAAGACAAAAACAGCAAGCAAAACAATAAAGCATGCAGGATACTCATGAGTTGACAAACATTGCATGCATCGAATAAGGAAGAAAGACGAAAACAAAACCTAAGCATGTGTTTGAACAGGAAGTGAGATTAAACCACTGACCACAGTATGATAGTCAAACTATGTATGATGCATGCTGACTCAAAATACTTCCTACATGTACAGCTGTGTAAGTTGATGAAAAAATGAACAGCGGGAGTATTTTTGTTCTTTGGTTAACTGAAATAAAGAAATATACAAAGTCAGAGTCACCACAGGACTTCTACATACAGGAGTTTTAGATCATCTGCAATCCTGATCATTGGATGCAACGTTAGAGGTAAGTTGCACACTGTATATATTTTTTAACATCCTACTATAAAAAGTGATTCTATATTAAATCTTAACGAGCAACAGTTTTTAACACGTATGTAGCTGAATGCGCTGAATGCAATGCGACCCTTGTGACCTTGACAACTAATAGAAGCTCCAGAAACCAGATTTCATCAGCTGTCATTACACATCATGGCCTTCAGGTGGCAGTGTTGTGGAGCACGTGATTCATATAAACTATAATAATGAAGGGTGTGTGTGTGTGTGTGTGTGTGTGTGTGTGTGTGTGTGTGTGTGGTTAATGTTTGAGTTTAGTAATATGGCTTGCAGTTAATCCACAGACATAATAAATAAGCAGATTCACTGTCTATACAGCAATAAAACAGTAGAACAGAAACATCTAATATAAATAAAAACAATTAGTTCTGAAACACAAACATTCCTTTTATTCCTTTGTATATAATAAAAAAGAAAATAATATAATATAATATAATATAATATAATATAATATAATATAATATAATATAATATAATATAATATAATATAATATAATATAATATAAAAAGAGAATGCATCCATCCACCCATCCATCTAGCCATCCATCCAGCCATTCGTGCACCTTGCCATCCATCCATGCATCCATCCATGCATCCATCCACGCATCCATCCATCCATCCATCCATCCATCCATCCATCCATCAACCCACCTGCCATCCATCCATCCATCCATCCTTCTTTCTACCCTATGAAAACTGACGTTACATGTTTTCCTTCTTGCTCGGCAGACTTGCTACATTCTTTCCCGTTCTCTACATGTTGTCAGTACGTTTTGTCCGTTCTTTTACTATTCTCTATGTGTTCCATTCATCACCTTATATCTCACCTTTCTTGACTTCTTTCTCCTCCGATGGAAGCGCAGCAGCTCCTTGTGCTGCCTTGAGACAAAGTTCACTGCCGCGTACTCCAGCAGTGCCGAGAACACAAAGAGCAAACACACGGCCATCCAGATATCTATAGCCTTCACATAGGAGACCTGAATTACACACACACACACACACACACACACACACACACACACACACACACACACACACATCCTAGTTACTAGAGAGCTAATATAGATTAGAGTTATTAGAAAAGTTACTAAAGTTAATAGTTAATACAGTGTTAATGTAGAATTACTAGAGAGTTAATATAAAATTACATTAAGTGTAGTAAGTCTTTTGTAACTCTATACTAAATCTCTAGTAACTTTCTAATTACTATCTAGTAGTTAGTAGATAATTAGTGTTACAAGTGAGTTACTAGAGAGCTAATTTAGAATTACTAGACAGTTAATATAGAGGGTTATTAAAAAAGGTGTATTGGATATATCGTCGCTGTCGGGCGGAAACCTCGTATGTCCAAATTGGGTCAATTTCATATTTTTTCACATATCGATGCTATTGGTCAGTCCCCACGTGGGTCTGTTATTTTTACAAGTTATTAACCAATCTAAAGTCTTGAAAATAGCTTGAGCGCAAATCTCATAACTCCATTGGACACTTCAACTGTCCACCTCTTCCTCACTCCGTGGGAGAGCTTCACGGCATATTTCTCCTCAAGAAGAGTCGCAACGAATCAACACGTCTTCTGAGGTAAATGTCTTCAAAACACTGGGCTCAAAGAAAAAAAAATCTTGATCCCCGCTAGTTCTGGTGCTCGTCTGAGGACAGGAATTTAGCGCAAGACAATCCACTGCAACGCAGACTAAACCCTGTGCACTGCAGATAAGGTACGGCGTTTTTTTAATTTCCTGAAAAGTAACGGTTTTGGAGATACGAGGATTCCATCTGACAGCGATGATATATATATTAGAGTTTTATTAGGAAGGTGTTAAAGTTACTACAGAGATCTTACATAAGGTCTAAGCATTATTAGGGTATTAGGGAAGTTAGTGAAGGTCACAATATCTTATTATTATTAGAACATAATTAGAGAAAGTGTTTGAGAGTTTTTAGAGGGTTCTTATGCAGTTCATAGAGAGTTACTGGTGTAGTTTGACCTTAGGCAGAGATGTTCTGGACCCAGAGCTCTGTGTGGTCATGGTGAGCACCGTGGTGATGCCCAGAGCCACACGAGCAGGAGCAGCATCCATGTTGATCCAGAAGGACACCCAGGAGAGAATGACGATAAGCAGACTGGGGATGTACATCTGGATCAGGTAATAACCCATCTGTCTCTCCAGGTGAAAACGCACCTCAATGCATGTGAACTTTCCTGCAGGAAATGAAGTAAGGATTCAAAAACCACATTCAAAAAAAATAAATTACAGAGCTGTGATTAGAACCTAGCATAAGACATGAGTTTAAACCCCAGCATCACCAATCTGTTACTGCTGGACCAGTGAGCAAGACACTTAAACCTGACCTTCTCAGCTGGATGGAGAAATTAGCTAAATGTCAAAATACACCTATCACTTCAACACTTCAGCAAAAGGGCTTCTGATGAATGCCATAAAAATTAAACTGGACTAAGTCCAACCATTAACTAAAGAGTTAGTATAGAGTTATTAGAAAGTTACGAGAGAGGTAATATAGACTTTTAATAGTTAATCCAGGGATACTAGAGAGTTAATATAGAGATTAAAGTTAATAAAGAGTTACTAGAGCATTGTTAGAAAGTTAATATAAAATTACAAGTAACTAGAGATACGGTTACCAAAGGTTTAATAAAGAGTTAATAAAGAGTTACAAGAGAGATACTATGTGTTAATATAGAGTTATTAGAAAGTTACTAGAGAGTTAATACAGACTTAATTGTTAATCAAGAGATACTTGATTAATCAAGATCAAGAGAGTTATAAAAGAGAGTTACTAGCGTTTATAGTTAATATAAAGTTAAGTGAAAGTTACTGGATAGTTATTATAGAATTACCAGAGGGTAATTAAAGTGAAAGTGACGTGACATACGGCTAAGAACGGTGACCCATACTCAGAATTTGTTCTCTGCATTTAACCCATCCAAAGTGCACACACACAGCAGTGAACACACACACCATGAACACACACCCAGAGCAGTGGGCAGCCATTTATGCTGCGGCGCCCAGGGAGCATTTGGGGGGGTTCGGTGCCTTGCTCAAGTTGGGGTTCGGTGCCCGAGACACAAACCCACAACCTTAGGGTTAGGAGTCAGTCTCTCTAACCATTAGGCCACAACTTCAGGAAGGTCTATTGACGCATTAGAGAATTAGTAGAGAGTTATTAAAGCATTATTAGGGAGGTGTTAAAGAGCTATTATGTAGTTATTAGAGAGTTACTAGAGAGTTCTAATAGAGTTAACTCTTCTGTCCTAAAGATGTCGTAAAACTTACAGCTTTACCCCTGATTAGAAGAAGAAGCCTTTATTTTGTCACATATACATTACAGCACAGTTAAATTCTTAACATGTCCCAACTTTAGTGGTTGGGGTCAGAGCACAGGGTCAGCTATGATACAACACCCCTGGAGCAGTGAGGGTTAAGGGCCTTCCTCAAGGGCCCATCAATGGAGCTTGGCCGTCCTGGGGCTTGAACCCAGAGCCTTAACTGCTTGAGAGTCCACTGCCCCTATTACAAAACAAAGACTCTGACACTGGATATTCCTTCCTGAAAACTGCATCAGATTAAAAATTAAATATGTTTTTAATCTGTTTAAGTTTAAACTCTTCTGTCATCGCAGTGTTCAATTCAATTCAATACATTCATTCATTCATTCATTCATTCATTCATTCATTCATTCATTTTCTACCACTTATCCGAACTACCTCGGGTCACGGGGAGCCTGTGCCTATCTCAGGCATCATCGGGCATCAAGGCAGGATACACCCTGGACAGAGTGCCAACCCATCACAGGGCACACACACACACTCTCTCATTCACTCACGCAATCACACACTACGGACAATTTTCCAGAGATGCCAATCAACCTACCATGCATGTCTTTGGACCGGGGGAGGAAACCGGAGTACCCGGAGGAAACCCCCGAGGCACGGGGAGAACATGCAAACTCCACACACACAAGGTGGAGGCGGGAATCAAACCCCCAACCCTGGAGGTGTGAGGCGAACGTGCTAATCACTAAGCCACCATGCCCCCCCCCCCAATTCAATACATATCTAATTTTATTTACGAAGCACTTTTAACATTGGACATTGTCTCAAAGCAGCTTTACAGAACTTAAAAAAATACAGAAAGTTTATTATAAAAAGTTTAATATAATACAATCATTCAAGATTAATATTAGACTTATATTTAAATGTGTTTGTATTTATCCCCAATGAACAAGTCTGAGGTGACTGAGGCGACTGTGGGGAGTAAAAACTCCGTTAGATGGAAGAGGAAGAAACCTTGTGAGGAACCAGACTCAAAAGTGAACCTCATGCTCATTTGGGTGACACTGGAGGGTGTGATTATAAACTGTTATAAACACCAGAGAGTGTTATTATGAATAATGTCTTTTTTACAGTCAGATACAGTCTGATAATTGTGTATTGATGAGGAGGTTGTTGTCCTCAAAGACCACATGGAGTTGGTATCTTCTCACTGAATGTCTGAAGTCTTCATGAAGCAGAACACCTGGAGCTGCTACATCTCAGAGTAACGCTGATACTACAAAAGCATTTTCAGAACATATTACCATGAGCACATGTATAATATAGACCTTTATTTTGCAGCTGCTCTAGTTTATGGAAAGTTAATCGGCAGCTTCTGACTAAATCAGGATTTAGAAGTTTATCTCAGAATTTGGTGTACTGGGAGACAAAGAAACATACAAGTGTCAGTACTGTGTGTGTGTGTGTGTGTGTGTGTGTGTGTGTGTTCTCTGCTGCACCGAGATCAGAGAATTGTGAAAAAAATTTGTTTTGTATTTCAGGTCAGACAAGTCACACAGAAATGCATATTAGGAGTAAAAAGGCTCAGCGGTGAAGAACACAAAGCCATCAGTGTGTAGCAGTGTGTGTAGCTGTGTGTAACTGTGTGAAGCTGAACACACATCACCGCATTGCTCTGGCCTTGATGTAGCTCACTTTAATAAAACAGGCTTTGGCTCAGAAGCGAGAAGAACGTGTGCGTGGAAACCTTTTCCTGGGGAAGACAGGTTAGAGGTAATTATGAAAGATGACATTTAATAATGACACGTTATAGATTGTTAATTATGAAAAGGAGAAAGGTCACACACACACACACACACACACACACAGAAAAAGCTTGTTGTCATGGATACATTCCGGCATATGTTACAGTTTATTAGAAGTCATTATTCTAAGCCAATAGGAATCCAGAATTTTTTGCACAGTGTGATAAATATGACACATTCTAAAGGTTTTTATAACATACCTGTCGTAACATGTTCGTTACAACAGCATATGACAAGCTTTTCTATAACTCTGACATGACATTCTGTCATTTATGGACTTTTGTGACTCTCTTTAAAAGTCAAACCTGAGACAGATGACCAAAAACATCTGAACGCATCCCACGCTTTGAAACTGACTGGATCGGCTGGGACTCCCTGCCATCTTTATACCACTGTTGTCTCAGAGCTACTTTAAAATTGATGAGTGTGATAAAAAGATCCATAAAAAGACCAGACACTATTAGCTTATGCAGGCTTCATTAATCCTAATGAGCTCTGTTAGCCATTTCTGCGCTATGCTTTCTCTAAGGAGGAGCAGAAAACTCACTGTGAGGAACAATCACGAGGTTGGAAAATCCCACAGAATTAAATACACATAATGTGAGTTTCTGATTATCAACCGCAGAACCATGAATATCAGTCAGGATTTAACATGCTGCTAAAATCTCATGAGGATGTTGGTGCTGATGGGGAGATAACAGTATAACTACATTGTTACAGTCAGTACATTGTTACAGTCAGTACAGTGTTACAGTCACTACAGTGATACAGTCAGTACAGTGTTACAGTCACTACAGTGTTACAGTCAGTACAGTCTTACAGTCAGTACAGTGTTACAGTCACTACAGTCTTACAGTCAGTACAGTGTTAGTCAGTACAGTGTTACAGTCAGTACAGTCTTACAGTCACTACAGTGTTACAGTCAGTACAGTGTTAGTCAGTACAGTGTTACAGTCAGTACAGTCACAGTCAGTACAGTGTTACAGTCACTACAGTCTTACAGTCAGTACAGTGCTACAGTCAGTAGAGTGTTACAGTCACTACAGTGTTACAGTCAGTACAGTGTTAGTCAGTACAGTGTTACAGTCAGTACAGTCTTACAGTCACTACAGTGTTACAGTCAGTACAGTGTTAGTCAGTACAGTGTTACAGTCAGTACAGTGTTACAGTCAGTACAGTCTTACAGTCAGTACAGTGTTACAGTCAGTACAGTGTTACAGTCACTACAGTCTTACAGTCAGTACAGTGTTACAGTCACTACAGTCTTACAGTCAGTACAGTGTTACAGTCACTACAGTCTTACAGTCAGTACAGTCTTACAGTCAGTACAGTGTTACAGTCACTACAGTCTTACAGTCAGTACAGTGTTACAGTCACTACAGTCTTACAGTCAGTACAGTACTACAGTCAGTAGAGTCTTATAGTCACTACAGTGTTACAGTCAGTACAGTACTACAGTCAGTACAGTATTACAATCAGTATAGTATTACAATCAGTACAGTCTTACAGTCAGTACAGTCTTGCAGTCAGTACAGTGTTACTGTTACTACAGTGTTACAATCAGTACAGTGTTACAGTCAGTAAAGTGCTAGTCAGTACAGTGTTACAGTCAGTACAATCTTACAGTCAGTACAGTGTTACAGTCAGTACAGTATTACAATCAGTATAGTGTTACAGTCAGTACAGTCTTACAGTCAGTACAGTGTTACAGTCAGTACAGTGCTACAGTCTTACAGTCTTACAGTCAGTACATTCTTACAGTCAGTACATTCTTACAGTTAGTACAATGTTAGTCAGTAGAGTGTTACAGTCAGTACAGTGATACAGTCAGTATAGTGTTACAGTCAGTACAGTGATACAGTCACTACAGTGCTACAGTCAGTACAGTGATACAGTCAGTACAGTGCTACAGTCAGTACAGTCTTACAGTCAGTACAGTCTTGCAGTCAGTACAGTGCTACAGTCTTACAATCTTACAGTCACTACAGTGATACAGTCAGTACAGTGCTACAGTCAGTACAGTGCTACAGTCAGTACAGTCTTACAGTCAGTACAGTGCTACAGTCAGTACAGTGCTACAGTCAGTACAGTTTTACAGTCAGTACAGTGCTACAGTCAGTACAGTGCTACAGTCAGTATAGTGTTAAAGTCAGTACAGTGATACAGTCAGTACAGTGCTACAGTCAGTACAGTTTTACAGTCAGTACAGTGCTACAGTCAGTACAGTTTTACAGTCAGTACAGTGCTACAGTCACTATAGTGTTACAGTCAGTACAGTGATACAGTCACTACAGTGCTACAGTCAATACAGTTTTAGTCAGTATAGTGCTACAGTCAGTACAGTGATACAGTCACTACAGTGTTACAGTCAGTACAGTGTTAGTCAGTATAGTGCTACAGTCAGTACAGTCTTACAGTCAGTACAGTGTTACTTGAGGGTTTGATTTTATTTAGTATTCATTTATTTAATTATAAAATTTGAAAATCATCATTTCAATGAGTTTTTACATGAAAGGTATGTAAAATGTCGCATCATGAACACATCCACTTATTTAGCTTGCAATTATGTTTACATCTGTGTGTTATTTTTTCATGACACTTAATTACTAGAGTGAGGATTTTTTCACGGTCATAATATTAGCTTCGAAGTTGTCAGAAAAACTATGAAAAACTATAAATTTAATGAGACATTTATTACATTTCTGAAACTGCATTTCTCATAATGATCTCATAAAGTTTACACTAAAAGTTTAGACTCAAGTTTACACTCAAGATTAGAGTAAATTTAACAGTAAAGTTTATAATAAGGTTTTCAATAAAGTTTACATTCCATCCATCCATCCATTTTCTACCGCTTATCCAGGGCCGGGTCACCGGGGGCAGCAGTCTAAGCAGGGACGCCCAGACTTCCCTCTCCCCAGACACTTCCTCAAACTCTTCCAGGGGAATACCGAGGCGTTCCCAGGCCAGCCGAGAGACATAGTCCCTCCAGCGTGTCCTAGGTCTTCCCTGGGGCCTCCTCCCGGTTGGACATGCCCGGAACACCTCCCCAGGGAGGAGCAGCGGCTCTACTCTGAGCTCCTCCCGAGTGACCGAGCTCCTCACCCTATCTCTAAGGGAGTGCCCAGCCACCCTGCGGAGGAAACTCATTTCGGCTGCCTGTACCCGGGATCTTGTACTTTTGGTCATGACCCAAAGCTCATGACCATAGGTGAGGGTAGGAACTTAGATCGACTGGTAAATAGAGAGCTTCGCCTTGCGGCTCAGCTCTTTCTTCACCACAACAGACCGGTATATCGACCGCATCACTGCAGAAGATACAGTACACCGATCCGCCTGTCGATCTCCCGCTCCATCCTTCCCTCACTCGTGAACAAGACCCCAAGATACTTAAACGCCTCCACTTGAGGCAGGAGCTTTCCACCAACCTGAAGGGGGCAAGCCACCCTTTTCCGGTAGAGAAGTTTACATTAAAGTTTACAATAGTTACACAAGTTTATAGTCTGTTGCTACATGATGAATTTTGTAAAGCTTTGCAGTGTGTTGTAACATTTCTTAGTGTAATTTGTAATGACGTTTTGTAAACTGCTGAAACACTGTAAATTCTAATCTGTTGTTACATGATAAAGTTTTGCAGTCTGCTGACAAACTTACTTTAAAGGTGGGGTCTCCGATATTTGAGAAATGCTTCTGAAAACTGCCTTAGGCCACCAAACAAAACAAAAATCAAAACAAACGCGTAGCCAATGAGCAGAAAGGGGCGGGTCTTCTCAATATGGAAGGAGAGAGTGTTCAGTGCGCATGTGTGACATTAGCAGAGAGCGGTTTTAACATTGACATGGAGAATAAAAACAAGTTTCCCGAGTCAATAACTCCTGAGCTAAACGCTGTTACTACACAAAACACGGTTGTAGCTGCGTCTCTACATTACTACGATAGAAAAGAGGTGTTATTTGTGTATTAACAGCGTTTAGCTCAGGAGTTATTGACTCGGGAAACTCCAATCTGTGAATATGTGGCCAACTTCCTGCTCCTTCAGTTCTCTCCAGCGCTGGAAAGCTGATCCTATATTAACACGTCCTACTTCTTACCTTATCTTAAGCCTTTCTTCTCTTTCTTTCTTTGTTTTTATCCTCCATGTCAATGTTAAAACCGCTTTCTGTTAATGTCACACATGCGCACTGAACACTCTCTCCGCCCACATAGACAAGACACGCCTCTTTCTGCTCATTGGCCACAAGTTGTTTAGCTTGTCGTCCCGACTCAGTTTTCTGAAGCATTTCAGAAGACCCCACCTTTAAGTCCTTATCGCCGTGTTTGTTCTATGTAGCTCTTTGGTCCTGGAGAAATGTTGTCTCATTTCACTGTGTACTGCATCAGATAAATATGGTTAAAATGACAATTAAGCCTTCTTGACTTGACTTTTTTTGTTGTTGTGAAGTACTTCAGAGTTTTGTAGCATGTTCTACAGTTTTTTTTTAGACTGTACAATGCAAAATATCTTTGGAACAGAGAAATACTGATATTATGTAGAGACAAATGTAATTAGAACAAACATTTGTGGTTAGCTGGGCAATGCTACAATGCTAACTGTTAAATGTTTTGAATGTTGAATTCGCAATTTTTAAATGTTAAAATGTGTCTAAAGATTTAAAATGAAAATATATTAAGTGTGTATTCATTAACTGGTTGTTAGGATGTTGCTATTGTATAAAAACTCTTCTTTACACCACTGATTATTATTCTATAACATCATTTCTACATTGTGTTTATTCATTAATAAACTAGTTCAGAATTCATTTGATTTTCAAATCAGGTTTTATATCTCAAGCTGCTCTATAAATACCGAAAAAGCTTCACCCTGTTAGCTACGTATAAGTCTATAGATAACACTGACCTGATAATTGAGGGTGTAAATCTAACCAAAAAAAAATGTTTCAATTACAGGCTTCTTACTGCCAAGGTCAAACTTTGACCCTTGACCTGGAAGTAGTCACTGATGTCACATATATATTTTATACTTCCAAGGACTATCGGGACGCAGTACAGGAGTGGGAAAATAAATAACGGGGTTTCGTACGCTGGCTAACAGACTTTATTATAATGTCGCTTGGACTACTGTAGTAACAAGTGCTTTTACTTTACACTGCATAGTTTTGTTTGAGTTCTGATTTAAAACTCAATAGTAGTACTAATAATAATGATCATTATTCTTTGTCTACTCATCTACTCGTTGTTTTAGCTGTATAAAGGATCATTTCTTAATTATTTACACAATAGCCCAAAAATCATCAAAAAGACAACAAATTGAGTCTAAAAATTTCTAAAAAAAAAAAAAAGGTGTTTTTTTTGCCTGTAAAGACAGTGAAGACTGAAGCTGACACTGACTCCACAAATGGTGCAAAACCTTCTGATCCATTTTTTAATCGAATCGATCAGAATGCCGTCTGATCACAAGCTTCAGTAGAAGAGATTAGACATGAGAAAAGTCGGAGCTTTTGTATGAAGCGTTTAACATGGACATTATGGTGCGTTTGCTTACATTTAAACATGAAGGCAGAACTAGTGTGAATGAATGTTTAATGAATATTAAATACTCAGGATATCTTTCTGTTTTAAATATTTCAAAATTCTGAAAGGGAATAAAGCGGTCGGCGCTGTTTTTTGTTTGCTGTCTTTTGTGTATTGTCTTTTTTGTATTTTGTGTATTGTCTTGTAACCTTTTGTCTGCACTGTCTTTTGTCCTGCACTGTCTTGTCCTGCACTGTCTTGTCCTGCACTGTCTTGTTTGTATTGTCCTGCACTGTCTTGTCTGTCTTGTCCTGCACTGTCTTGTCTGTCTTGTCCTTCACTGTCTTGCCTGTCTTGTCCTGCACTGTCTTGTCTGTCTTGTCCTGCACTGTCTTGTTTGTACAGTATTGTCCTGCACTGTCTTGCCTGACTTGTCCTGCACTGTCTTGTCTGTCTTGTCCTGCACTGTCTTGTCTGTCTTGTCCTGCACTGTCTTGTTTGCATCGTCCTGCACTGTCTTGTCTGTCTTGTCCTGCACTGTTTGCACCAGGTTGCACAGTTGCACTTTATGTATCTAGGACTAACTTACTAAGTCCTTATAGCCCTGTCTTTGTTTTATGTAACACCCTGATCCTGGAGAAACGTTGTCTCATTTCACTGTGTACTGTAACAGCTATATATGGTTGTAATGACAATAAAAGCTTCATGACTTGACTCGACTTGAAATCCAAGGGTTTCGATGAGGCATATTTTTATATGACACATCAAGTTTATTCTACAGAAGAAAATTAAACAGAACTATTTATCATTTATTCAGTCCGATATTTTTATCTAACATTAATATTTATTTGATCTTATATTAAATCCAATGCATCTACGGGTTAAATAAACGAATCGCTCCATGCTACTTGGCTATGCAGAGATTTCCCTGTCGTTTCCTGCTTGACAGCGTTTGACTTCCTCATCTCAGTCATCCCGTTGCTCCATTTGACTAAACAGAATTCCTATGTGCATCGCTGACATGGAAAATGGCCCACGTCAGGCATCGAGTTATTGACTGACACTCGACATGGCTGCTGCAGAGCGGCCTGGAGGTTAAGTGGTTTCAGTCAAGCTGAGGCACAGTGTCAATCAGCGTGAAACACAAACGGCATGGGTCTGTGCTAGAAGATGCCAGAGACAGAGAGAGTGACTAAAATAGGAATGAAACTAGAAGGATATTCTGTTTGTACTGTTTTGTATTTATACTGTATTAACAATTTCTATGAGACATATATACATATAATGCCACATAAAGTGATGTGATAGCCTAGTGTTTATGGTGTTGGTCTACCAATTACTGTATGAGTTTGTATCCCAGGTACACACATATACCACTGCTGGGCCCCTGATCAAGGCCCTTAACCCTCAGTTGCTCTGGATAAGGGGTTCTGCTAAATGCTAAATGCTAAATGCTGTAAATAAAGCTCTTCTGGTGTGCTATTAACTCTACAAGTATGACACCATGTATAACAAGGAATATGTAGTGAGTCAGATATAAGAAAAAATATTCCATATAGTTTTCATTAAAAATATTACGTTTATATCCCTTCATCCAAGTAGGAAATTCTATCTATTTTATCTACATTTAATTCTATACTATTTTCCTTCCAAGAACAGTAAAATAAATCGTTCCGGTTTGTTTGAACCAGAAATGTGAATTTGAATTAGTTGTATGGGAACGTTAATATCCGAGCGAGCTGTTGCTATAGAAACTATCCCGTATTAGAACGATTGCATTCAATTTCACTAAAGCTGTGATTGTGCAGCTGGACCAGTGTCACATCTGTGGTTCTAGAAAATTCACCAACCATCTTGACTGCGTTGTGATAAAGAAATGTTGAAAAACTGAAACAAGTTTCCCAGAGAAGTTCAACAAAAGGAGAAAATGAGTCTGTATGAGCTTCTGAGTCACGGCAGTGTAAATGAGGAGTGTATAAATAATTGTGCATCACAGAAGCATGAAGGAAAGCTCTTATGGTGCTGGATGAGTCTAAATGACTTCCTCTGTGAAAGAAATCATCTTTTTTGTACTGACACAGTTTCAGACAGCTGTCCTAGATAAACACAAAGCAGCGCAAAATTAACACACAAAGACACTGCAATGTCCTGATGCTTCAGACACACATCCTATAACACTGCATGCTTGGTCAGCATCCTCTTTTCTGTCTGGGTCAAGTGATAAAACAGACCATATACCGTACGAGTTGGAGGAACAAAAAAAAAAAAAAAAAAAAGCAGAGCGAGGAAGAGAAATGGAGATGGAGAGAAAGACATCACAGTCAATAATGAGGTCCATTAAAGACATCATTCTTACAGCTCATTAACTGTTACTCATTAGTCAATGTGTTATTAAGCTTGATGATTAGTTTCACACACACACACACACAGACACACACACACGCTGACGATATTAATAATAATAACACAGTTGCGAGGCTATCGCACTTATGTAACTTACACCTACAGTCTACACCCTGGTGAAATTTTACAGTAACCTCGTTATTGCCAGAGAGTCAACAACACACACCATCCAAGTCACAGTGTAGCACATCGCTTTATAGCTCTTTATTCTTATCCTTATCTTCATTATATCACCATGTAATAGAAATGATTCTTATTAAGATATTAACTAGTATAATTTAGCAGAAAACTCTTAACTATTCTGTGTCAGAAGCAGACTGAGGACACACAAGCAGATGGGTTTTATTAGTCCAGAACCAGGCTAAGCTAGAAACAAGAAAGCTAGAAAGTGACAAGCAGGTGCAGAAAAGTCTGGAAACTGGGTAATCTGGATGTTAGGACTAGACTACCTTTCAGAAACTGGGTAATCTAAAGGTCAAGACCAGGTCGCATTCTGGATCTGGGCAATCTAAATGACTGTACCAGGCTGTGGTCTGGAAACTGGGTTAGCTGGAGGTCAGGACCAGGTTACAGTCTGAAAATTGGGAAATCTAGAGGTCCAGACCAGGCTATGGTCTGAAAACTGGGTTATCTGGAGGTCAGGATCAGGCTATGGTCCAGGAAACTGGGTAATCTAGAGGTCAGGACCAGGTCACAGTCTGGAAAATGAGCTCCCTGTCCTGGAGACTACTGTACAGCGAGTGGTAATGGACCAAGGCTAGGAATGTAGTGTCTCCATTGTGGTCTGGGGAGTGTTTCATACCTTGGAGGCAAACAGAGAGAGAATGAGAAAGAGCATTTTCTTCTCAAACAGGAGAACATCTAGAGCTTGGACTCTTCTGGTCTTGTCACACCACACCCCTTACTTTGAATGAACTTGCACAAATAGCTTTGGGATTCTTTGCATAACACAGTTTGCAAATGCACTATAATTGTACACCCATCATCAAACAATCTTGACTCATTTCATTCAGTCAATATATCTATCATTGTATTAACATATGACTTAATTTACTGTATTCACATGCCATGTTTTCACGGATTGCTTGGACAGTACACATACAGACCACCAGAGGGCAACATGACAGGGCATTTTCTATGTCACTGTTGCGTTTTCATGTGTTTTTGCCCTGTCCCGATCTCCTGAAATTGCATATTTGTTCCACATGATCTTCAGATTGCTTGTTGCCCTTGCTTCCACTTATTGCCCCTATATTACCTGTTGTTTTGTGTTAGTCTTTGCTGTCTTTGTTTCCTGCTGCCTGTTTTGCTTTGTTCACGTCTCCTTTGCTGTTGTCCCGTGATCCCCATCTGTTTTTGTATTTAAAGTGGCTCAGAGTAAAACCTATTGTTTTATGTGTTGTGTTATCTTTATCTTTTCAGTCCCTATTAGTGCTATTTGCAGTTCCCATTTTTGTCCACTGGGTGCAATAATAACTCAGTGGAGCATCAACAATATGAAATAAATACGTCACATAAACAATACATAACTTTACCAGAGCTTTAACCATAGAGTCACCACATCCACATCAGCCACTTATATCTGAAAAATAGCAACATTTATAAATAAAATTCGTTGATCACAAGAAAGAGGTGATTAGAATTTAAACGGAATTCATTGAACAGCTGATATAGAAGGTGGTCCTACACCCCAGGACACACACCCACACACACACACACACACACACACTTTGATATGTTCTCTAGTCCCCATAAGTCACTGCAATATATTTCTTTATGGGATTCTAATATGTTTCAGGTTTCTGAAGCAAATAACACCTGCTTAAGGGAAAATTCACTGTGTGTGTGTGTGTGTGTGTGTATGCATGTAAAAACACACATTACAACTAAAACGTGGTCAAAAGGATGTGTGTTGTAGCTTTCACCATGTTTCCTGTTTAAAATTTAGACATACAAAAAACTTATTGACTTTCAGCTCGGCAGATTCTTTCATCCAAAGCCGCTTATAGAAGGTTAGGGGTCATACTGAAGCACTAGTGGTGTTAATTCATTAGTGTGTATTTGTGTGTTACAGACATTGCAAGCCTCATGCCTGTCCTTCAGTGCTCAGTTATTTCAGACCTGTGTAATTTGGAGCATGTCGTTCGTTTGCTCCACTTTAACCACAGTAATAAATTATCTGGGGTTTTTTTGTATTATGCCTCTCTGTGCAGAATCGATATCAGTACGGCGTTCAGGGGACAATACAGATTCAATTTAAGCAGGAGATGTTTCTGAGGAGGCTCGAGAGCATTCTGAGTGACAGCCGCGTCTCTTTAGGGTTCCACAGAGACCTGAAACAACCTCAGTGAGATGTCCGATCTGTCAGAGATGTGTGAATCATTCTGTACACAATTCAGGGAATGAGTCACCAGTGTTTTAGTCTCTCTCTCTCTCTCTCTCTCTCTCTCTCTCTCTCTCTCTCTCTATCACTCACTCTCTCTCTCTCACACACACACACACACACACACACACACACACACACACACACACACACACACACACACGGCCTAATGGTTAGAGAGTCTGACTCCTAACCCTAAGGTTGTGGGTTCGAGTCTCGGGCCGGCCACGACTGAGGTGCCCTTGAGCAAGGCACCGAACCCCCCCAACTGCTCCCTGGGCGCCGCAGCATAAATGGCTGCCTACTGCTCTGGCTGTGTGTTCACTGCTGTGTGTGTGTGTGTGTTCACTGCTGTGTGTGTACACTTTGGATGGGTTAAATGCAGAGAACAAATTCTGAGTATGGGTCACCGTACTTAGCTGTATGTCACGTCACGTCACTTTCATACTCTTGTGTTTCTAACAGTTTATAATCACACTCTGGTGTATATAACAGTTTATGATCCCACTCTCTGGTGTATATAACAGTTTATAATCAGACTCTCTGGTGTTTATAACAGTTTATAATCACACTCTGGTGTATATAACAGTTTATGATCACACTCTCTGGTGTATATAACAGTTTATAATCACACTCTCTGGTGTATATACAGTAACAGTTTATAATCACACTCTCTGGTGTATATAAGAGTATAAAATCACACTCTCTGGTGCTTATAACAGTTTATAATCACACTCTGGTGTATATACTGTAACAGTTTATAATCACACTCTCTGGTGTATATAACAGTTTATAATCACACTCTGGTGTATATAACAGTTTATGATCACACTCTCTGGTGTATATACAGTAACAGTTTATAATCACACTCTCTGGTGTATATAAGAGTTTATAATCACACTCTCTGGTGCTTATAACAGTTTATAATCACACTCTGGTGTATATACTGTAACAGTGTATGATCACACTCTCTGGTGTATATAACAGTTTATAATCACACTATCTGGTGTATATAACAGTTTATAAGCCCACTCTCTGGTGTATATAACAGTTTATAATCACACTCTCTGGTGTTTATAACAGTTTATAATCACACTCTCTGGTGTATATAACAGTTTATAATCACACTCTCTGGTGTATATAACAGTTTATAAGCCCACTCTCTGGTGTTTTAACAGTTTATAATCACACTCTCTGGTGTATATAACAGTTTATAAGCCCACTCTCTGGTGTTTTAACAGTTTATAATCACACTCTCTGGTGTTTATAACAGTTTATAATCACACTCTGGTATATATAACAGTTTATAAGCCCACTCTCTGGTGTATATAACAGTTTATAATCACACTCTGGTGTATATAACAGTTTATGATCCCACTCTCTGGTGTATATAACAGTTTATAAGCCCACTCTCTGGTGTATATAACAGTTTATAATCACACTCTCTGGTGTATATAACAGTTTATAAGCCCACTCTCTGGTGTATATAACAGTTTATAATCACACTCTCTGGTGTTTATAACAGTTTATAATCACACTCTCTGGTGTCACCCAGATGAGGATGAGATTTTATATCAATAGAGTGTTAGCTTTTCCCTGCTGTAGTGCTTGGACCCACATTGTAGAGAGAGTGTAGAGATGGGATTCAGACCTGTGTTGTAATGCTTGGTGCAGTATCTGAGGTCAGTCTCGCCCTTCAGGATGAACTGAGGAAGCGTGAGTCCTTCAGCCACCTGTACAGGTCCCTTCTCCTGCCACTCAAAGATCAGATCGTTCATGGTGTATCCGACTGCAGAGACAAGAGAGAACAAAAGAGAGTCATGCATAAGTATTCACCCCCTCTTGAAGTTTTCCACATTTCAGTGGTAGTGAAACTGAACTGAACTTTTCATTCATTCATTCATCTTCTGCCGCTTATCCAAACTACCTCGGGTCACGGGGAGCCTGTGGCGTCTCAGGCGTCATCAGGCATCAAGGCAGGATACACCCTGGACGGAGAGCCAACACATCGCAGGGCACACACACACTAGGGACAATTTTCCAGAGATGCCAATCAACCTACCATGCATGTCTTTGGACCGGGGGAGGAAACCGGAGTACCCGGAGGAAACCCCCGAGGCACGGGGAGAACATGCAAACTCCACACACACAAGGTGGAGGCGGGAATCGAACCCCCAACCCTGGAGCTGTGAGGCGAACGTGCTAACCACTAAGCCACCGTGCCCCCTGAACTGAACTTTATACTTATAAAAACTACATAAAAATAAAATCATCAACAAATTCACCCATTTTAAATAGGTAACATAAAATAGGCGTCGCTGTACTGTATAAGCACTGATTGAGACATATCAGGCAATTCTCTGAGCTTTACACGAAAATCTATTGTCATATTTGGATATCAAGAAGCTCATCGTTCTCCTTTGCTGCTTCTTTGTGCTTCTTGACTGAAACACCAGAAGCTTTTCTGCATAATAAAACAGCTCAAGGCCCAGAAACGAAGACGAAGTGTGTCTCTGAGCACTAAATCGTGCCATCGCAAATATCCCCAAGGCTAACGGCGGCGGAACCGAGATGGGGTGTAAAAATGTTGAAATAAATCAGAGCTGATGTAATTAGAAAGAATCTTGAGGTTCTTTATTTAGCTCCAGCACCCATTTAGACTCTCATCTGATGGAGGATTGAGGCGGCTGAATGGAGAAATGGAGAATTACTTTGCATAAGTGTTTTTCTCTCAACCGCTTCGCCAAAGTGCACTTCTTTTTTTTTCTCTTGCTCCTCAGGAGGACAAAACTTGAATATTTTAGCATCCAGGTGTTTGATATTTAAATAATTTCAATAATGATAAATATGTGTTGAGGCCGGGCACGGTGGCTTAGTGGTTAGAACGTTCGCCTCACACCTCCACGGTTGGGGGTTCGATTCCCGCCTCTGCCTTGTGTGTGTGGAGTTTGCATGTTCTCTCCGTGCCTCGGGGGTTTCCTCCGGGTACTCCGGTTTCCTCCCCTGGTCCAAAGACATGCATGGTAGGTTGATTGGCATCTCTGGTAAATTGTCCGTAGTGTGTGAATGCGTGAGTGAATGAGAGTGTGTGTGTGTCCTGTGATGGGTTGGCACTCCGTCCAGGGTGTATCCTGCCTTGATGCCCAATGACGCCTGAGATAGGCACAGGCTCCCCGTGACCCGAGGTAGTTCGGATAAGCGGTAGAAGATGAATGAATGAATGTGTTGAGGCCAGAAATAGATGTCAGGAGTTTATGTCTTTTTAGTATTTTGTTTAATTAGATCAGTTTTAATAATCGCTCCATTGGACCGGTGTTTTCATTACAGTCGACTGTGTAGAAATGGAATAAAACACTTTGCGTTTTTTGTGTTGTTACAAGAAAATTGCCATGGTGGACCAAGTGGATAAATCTCTGGGTTGTTGATTGAGGTTCATGAGGTTCCTTATTTAAATAGTGATTTGTTCGTCTTATACAGATTGTATGGCGTGTTATAATTTTATTTATCCACTTATAGTTACATTTAATGTTGTGGAACATCCGAGAGGAAAATTCCTCACCAGCTTCAGCTGAATTTCATTAAAAATGATATAAAACATGTTTAAACCTTGTTGGGAAATGTCTTCCTACAAAGACTAGAGACACTGGAGACTCCTTCAACAACTTCAAACAAAACCTGTTTCTTTGTCAAATGCAGTCTGTCTGGTGTCTTTATTTCTGTTAAAGAGTTAGTCTATAAGATATAAGACGAGATATAGACATGATCTGACAAGACGAGATCCCAGATGGTGTCTCGTAGTTACAACATCGTCCACTGTGAAGTGTGTGAAGTTTAACCAAAGCTGCATATCAAATACATACTCAAATTCAAAGTTAGGTTTGAATTTCAAGTTTTGTCTGGTTCTTGAATCACTTGTAGTAATTCATTCATTCATTCATTCATTCATTCATTCATCTTCTACCGCTTATCCAAACTACCTCGGGTCACGGGGAGCCTGTGCCTATCGTCATCGGGCATCAAGGCAGGATACACCCTGGACAGAGTGCCAACCCATCGCAGGGCACACACACACACACCCTCATTCACTCACACAATCACACACTACGGACAATTTTCCAGAGATGCCAATCAACCTACCATGCATGTCTTTGGACCGGGGAGGAAACCGGAGTACCCGGAGGAAACCCCCGAGGCACGGGGAGAACATGCAAACTCCACACACACAAGGCGGAGGTGGGAATCGAACCCCGACCCTGGAGGTGTGAGGCGAACATGCTAACCACTAAGCCACCGTGCCCCCTTCACTTGTAGTAATGACTTAAAATAATAATAATAATAATAATAATATGGAGTACCTCCAGGGTTTGGTGATTTTGCGATCACAGAAATGAACAAAAAATCAACCAAATGTCACAATATTCTCAAGGATTTCCACAGATTCGAGCCCAGATGTGTCATGTGACATCATCACAACATGGATTCAGCCAAAGCGGTCTTCCAGTCATGTGTGTGGAACATGACTACAGTTCTCATAGAAAGTCATGACGTGTGAGTTTAAAAGAAGATTTCTGTGCTTACGATTCATCTAAAAGCTCCACACGAACTCCTGTAGGTTCTGACTGGAGAATCTGTAGAAGTATCTGAGACACTGATTTTTCCACTACATCCTTCTAGCTTCGCTTTTTCTTGACAGCAAAGTGTAACTAAACACGATTAACTGTCTTCTTTTTATTTATCCCCTCAATATGCCATCTGTTGTTCCACCATCAGCCCGTCAGCTGTATTATGTAACGAACCCGGTCTGTGTACTGTAGCATGAACCCTTTTAATTCAGCCAGGATGAAACGTCATGTTATGCATTAAGCTGCTCTAAAATATGCGAGGATGCAGACAGATCCTCAGTGACAGGGTTCTTCCGTTAAAAGCCCTAGTCACTGAACACAGATCGTCCTGATAGAGACTGAATGAATTATTGCCACGCGGCGCCGCAGCCTCCTGTGAGGAAATGAGCACTCAGTGTGACTTACTGCTTACTTTAACTACAGACTTCACTAAACTTTCCGCTCTTATGCAAGACAGACTGGGAGAACGTGCTCATTTAGCACCTGTGTTGTGTTTATTGCTCCTTAACAAACCACTAAAAAATATGTTGTATATATTTACGGCATTTAGCAGACACCCTTATCCAGAGCGACTTACAACTGAGCAACTAAGGGTTAAGGGCCTTGCTCAGGGGCCCAGCAGTGGCAGCTTGGTGGACCTGGGGTTTGAACCCGTGACCTTCCGATCAGTAGCCCAACACCTTAACCACTGAGCTACCACATCCCCTATATTGGTGTGGAATTGGTGTGAGGAACTATTGGTAATGTTTCCAGTGTCATGGATTGTTTTTACTTCCTGTTTAAGCCAACATTGTTATTTCTTACTATACCGTTGTTGCTGAATTCTCGATTCTGATTGGTCAGAAGATCATTTATTTTATATATTAGCAGCTAATCACAGTCTGTATTATGATGCTAGTGCTAATATGATATGTTAAAACAGGGACAACTAATATGCACCATAAATGGATCAAAAATCAGCGATACACTTATATACAGTTATATAAGTTTTTTATTTAGTGTTTGTGGAAGGAGTCTCCAGTGTCAGTGCTAAAGCATAAATAAGAACAAAAACATTTTTTGAGGATGTTCCATGACATTAAAAGAGGTTTACAGCTGGATAAAATGTATAGCAGTTACCATAGCAAATGTTTGTCAGTAGGTCTGGTATGAGATCAAGATCCCAAATTTCCTTAAGTATTTCTTACTTAAGGTAAGACATAACATGTCCAGCATCAGGAGTACTGTGTTAGTTCTGAACGCTCGATCCATGGGAGGTTAAACAGAGGCCCAGAGGATCAGCCATGGATCCACATTAAACCTAATAACATCAACACATCCTAAAGGCAACCTCATTACAACCACAATGTTTTAGGAAAGATGGGATATAACAACTGAGGAGTTTGGTGTCAGAGCAAAGGGGCAAATATGATACAACATCTATGGAGCAGGGAGGGTTAAAAGCCTTGCTAAATTGCCCAACAGCAGCAGCTTGGCAGTGCTGGGGCTTGAACCCTGACCTTCTGACCAACAACCCAATGTCTTAACAACTTGAGCCATCTCTTACAGTATAGTTCCTGGAAGTCGTGGCCTAATGGTTACAGAGTCTGACTCCTAACCCTAAGGTTGTGGGTTTGAGTCTCGGGCCGGCCACGACCGAGGTGCCCTTGAGCAAGGCACCGGACCCCCCCTCAACTGCTCCCCGGGCGCCGAGGCATAAATGGCTGCCCACTGCTCCGGGTGTGTGTTCATAGTGTGTGTGTACTTTGGATGGGTTAAATGCAGAGAACAAATTTTGAGTGTGGGTCACCGTACTTAGCTGTATGTCACGTCACTTCAGTTTTTTTTTTAAAGCTATATAAATACGCAATAATAATAATAATAATAATAATAATAATAATTATTATTATTATTATTATTATTATTTAAAAAAAAGTTTCTATTATATTGTCGCGGTGAGGCAAAGGCGAGTGAGGATCCAAATGCAAGAAACAGGCAAACAGACAGGCAGGCAAAACAGGGCAGAACACTGAGCACACAGGAAACAGGAACATCAACACCAACATTCAACAATGACCAACACCAGGGAAGTGAACAAACAGAGTAGATATAACAAACAGGACCCAATCACAATACAGAGACAATCAGAGACTAAGACGATACACCTGGGGGGGAGATAGAGTGCAATTAGTGTCCATGGTAACAAATGAGTGGGCGGAGCAAACAATTAAAAGCAAGGCAGACAGCAGACAGAAACAGGGCAAAACACAGACAGACTCATTACATATATGATGAGTGTAAGATTTATGCAAAAAAAATAAGGAAAACAACAAAAAGGCCGGTTTACTCACAGCTCTCTAACTGCATAATGCATGTTTGTACATCCATTGGAAAATTCTTCAGATCCATCGGACACGAAAGTGTCAGGGTCAGTCTAAAAGTGGTGGCAATAAGGAAAAAACATATTACAATGATTTATTTCATCACATTTTTATGTATAGACCTAACAGTTGACCAAAAGGAATATCCTGGGAATTATGTGCTTCAAAACAAGGTTTCAGAGCTTAGTGGTTTTAAGGCAGCCAAGCACTTGTTGTTTCCACAAAGATCCCACCACACAGACTATCCCATAGGTCAGACAACTTGGCCAGTAGTCTAGGTCAGTTCTCCCTGCTGATACACATCAGTGTGGTGGTGAACTGTTACACATCTTGTATAAACTCTAAGACATACCATACAGTACCAGGACACCCACATCGGCCCCGATTCTGTGTCTTCGGCCAAACAAAGCTTAATCTTTAAAAGTATTTCTTTTCTCATTGTTAGCCATCAGCCAATCAGCTTTCAGCAGACATGTCCAAGTGTCAGCACTGAATTTCCATCAAAAGATTTTACCAAATATTATTGTTCTAGCAACCTGGCAACCTGGGAACCTGGCAACAACTGCAAGCAGGATTTGTGAATGGTGCTTGGTCCCCGCAGATTGCTGCTGGCATCTGTATTATTTATTTATTTATTTATTTATTTTTTCATTATTTTGTCAAAACCTATTTTGAACCATGCATTTTCCAGAGCAGGAGCCAGTAATGTACAAGACAGGATAGAGGAAAGGCTGACAGCTGCAGATTACACATGTTTTAATTATATTCCTCCTCTCTAGCTTCTCTAGAGATCAGGCTGGGGAGGGAATGCAATGTCAAGTCATATCTACCCTACACTCCTCATCCTCTCTCACAGCTTCGTGTGTTACCTCACACCCTTCCTACCCTCAACCACCCTAATCCTTTTGATCTGATTGACTCTCTGGTTCATCCTGGAGTAACTTCTGCTTGGAGCTTCTGCACTTGTTCTGCACATTCACCTTCTTCCAATGTAGATGTTTCCACATGGATACAGAGAATAGACTTACACTCCCCTAAAAGAGTTGATGAAGTCTCAGGATGGTTTCAGTGTATAATCTCAACTTGATCCTGTAGTTTTATGCTTAAGACATTTACAACATTTTAGCCATTTGGAAGACGCCCTTATCCAAAGCTGATCCAAAAGCTGTGATCATAGGAACATTTGGAAGACCCTTTAGAGCATTAAAGTTCTTGCTCAATGGACCAGCAGCTTGGCAGTTGCTGGGATTTGATTTGAACTAACAGTCCTCCAAGCAGTAGCCCAGCATCTTAACCACCTTGAGCTACCATCTTGAGCCACCACTTCTCTGCACTCGGTACTGTTTGTGTTTACTCATCTACATGAGTACGGGTATCAACACACTACGGGTTCCCTCTTGAGACAATAATTTTTCCAGACTTTACAGTAGGCTCTGTAGGTCTACTTGGAGTCAAGACATTGACCAGAAATAACTGAGTTCAAGTTCAGAACTATGAGCCAAAATCCATCAAGTCTTTTTTTAGACCTGATCTTCAGCTATTTAGATTTAACCATCTTTATCCAGCCTGTGCCTCAGGCGTCATCGGGCATCAAGGCAGGATACATCCGGGACGGAGTGCCAACCCATCGCAGGGCACACACACACTCTCATTCACTCACACAATCACACACTACGGACAATTTTCCAGAGATGCCAATCAACCTACCATGCATGTCTTTGGACCGGGGGAGGAAACCAGAGTACCCGGAGGAAACCCCCGAGGCACGGGGAGAACATGCAAACTCCACACACACAAGGCGGAGGCGGGACTCAGCCCCCAACCCTGGAGGTGTGAGGCCAACGTGCTAACCACTAAGCCACCGTGCCCCCAGACATGGAATTAAGTCTTTGCAATACCAGGTCAATGACATGTCATTTTTTTTCGTAAAATTACATTACAAGATGTCTTTTCTACTAAATTCTGAACCTTTCTGTATTTAACACCACGACCTTCCCAAAATCTTGTACAGTATAACTCTGTACATTAATCGAATCCAGAAGTAAAATACATACAGTTATGTATATGCAATTTTAAATATTTCTGCTTACTTCAAGACTTCTGCAGCACATACAGTATGAGGTAAAGTGCGACCTGCATTTTTCTACCCACACACTGATTGGCTAACATTCCTCTGATTGACAGGTTTCATCATCCCTCCCACGCTTTGCTTAATTTCGACTGCTGACTATGGCTGACTGTAGTATTACCAGGATATGAACCTTTTGCACCACTTTAACATTATAGCAATAATATTTATTGAATAAAAAAAGCGAATCAGGACAGGACTCACCTTATAGAATAAAGCACGTTGCCGTTCTTGAATATCCTCAGCAGCTTGTTGTCGGTGGTGACTTCGTGAAAATGTGCACCTTTTTCATTGGCAAAGAACAGATCCGGCTTCCAGATGGAGTCTAACATGGAGGGGTCGAGGTCAAGAGAGTCATCTGGGTACTCGCTGTAGGCCAGGCGTGGATCGTTCCACTGCTGCCGCAGGAAGATGTTCACTCTGTAATCCTGAGAGGAAAAGAACGGCTTAATGTCAGTCAAAGCCTTAAAGTCTCAGAGTGAAAAACTCCTCAGTCTTCACTGGCTGGTAAACTGTTAAAGAATTTTAGAAATTCTCAGATAATACAGTTTGCTTTTTTCGACTGAAATCACTAACAGTGAAAAATATCATGTAGTAAATAAATCACACCTACTGTACTGTTTATGTTAATATTTACTACTTTTATATACAACTGTGTATTCATTATTTACCAAATCTGTCCCTTGCTATTCTTGCAAATCATTTTTGTTCAATCCTTGGAATTAATCTCCTTATTCTAATTTTTTTTTCCTGATGCCGAATTATTAAATCCAAACAGAACCACGTTTCTTCGCGTGAAGATTTCCAGACCTTCAGTGAGAAGAGACCAACCCTGTGAGGATCCTGAGGCATCTAGAGATGTACCAGGTCGAGTTGGATTACGCTTCAAGTAGATTCAGACATTCAAAGAGAAGATATCAACTCCATGTGGTCTTTGAGGACAACAACCTCCTCATCAATACACAATTATCAGACTGTATCTGACTGTAAAAAGGACATTCATAATAACACTCTCTGGTGTTTATAACAGTTTATAATCACATCCTCCGGCGTCACCCAAATGAAGATGAGGTTCACGTTTGAATCTGGTTCCTCACAAGGTTTCTTCCTCTTCCATCTAAGGGAGTTTTTCCTCACCACAGTCACCTCAGTCACCTCAGGTTTGTTCATTAGGGATAAATACAAACACATTTAAATATAAATCTAATATTAATCTTCAACTTTTGTATTATTTTAATCTTTGTATAATTAACTATATGTATTATATTAGTTGTGTTTTGTAAAGTTGCTTTGAGACCATTTCCGTTGTTAAAAGCACTATAGAAACAAAATTGAATTGAATTTGAATTGAACTAACACAATATTCATCGTTACTCATGTTGTTTGTTTTGTTGTTTGTCTTGATGCAAATACAGAGTATACGAGTCCGATATCTAGACCCCTGAATGAAAACATGATCAATTCTGTCCTGCTTGTGTATCTTAGTGCAATGAATATAAAAGAATGATATATCACACTTTTTATCCATCGATGCTTCAATTCAATTCATTTCAATGCATTTGTATTGTGCATTTAACAATTAACATTGTCTTAAAGCAGCTTTACAGAAGCATAAAAACTGAATAAAAATTAACTGAGCAATTCTGATTCTTTAATGATGTAGAAAGTCTATGAAATAAATTAGTTCATGTACTCACTCATGTACTCGCAGCCATAACAGACATTCACTCACCAAAGTCAGAAATCTTGCTACAAAGCGTTAACAGTCATCTGGTTTTTCAAGATTAGTACAATCTTTTGAATTCAAAGTTCTCAATTTGATGCTCAGCTCATGACAACAATCATGACAACAGAGTTACTGTAAGTGTGTGTAAATTTGTTGTTCTTGAACATTTTACAGTTCAGAGTTGGCAACCTTTTCCCCGGGCGCCGCAGCATAAATGGCTGCCCTCTGCTCCGAGTGTGTTCACGGTGTGTGTGTGTGTGTTCACTGCTGTGTGTGCACTTTGGATGGTTTAAATGCAGAGAATGGGTCACCGTACTTAGCCGTATGTCACGTCACTTTTTGATGTAGCGTTTAGTTCTCCAAATGTACAGAAAGTGCACAGGATTGTGTGTTTTAAAAATGATGCTACAATGCAAAGTTGCAGGTTAAGTATAATCCTCATCCTAGGAGGAAATCCTCTTGCAATATGAAGCAGTCTCTGGTAAAATAATTTCTTTCAGGATTAATAAAGTTCTATCTTATATTATGTTATCTTATACTATCCGGACATGTTAGCTCACTGGTTAAGGTGTTGGACTACTGATCAGAAGGGCATGAGTTTAAATCCCAGGTCCTCCAAGTGCCACTGCTGGGCCCCCGTGCAAGGCCCTTAACCCTTATTTGCTTAGTTGTATAAATTGAAATAAAATGTATGCAGCTCTGGTTAAGGGTGTCTGCAAAATGCCATAAACGTCTCTTTAAATCTAATTATAATGCGAGATATTTCTAATCCCTGACTGTCATCCGATCGGTTTTCTAAAATTTCTTTCTAATAAATCTGACAAGTATCTTCTGATGTATAATGGAGTGGACGTGGAGGAAGTTAAACTAGTCTAGTCTCAGCAGACTTCTTAGCACTTGTTAGTCTGTGCCTTGCTTTCCTGAAGGACTTTGCAGTACAGTATGTCCTATTAAATTTGTCTTTTTGCAACACTCAGCTAATCTGTATTCTACACTTTTTTTTTTTTTTTTTTGCTGGAGTTGTTTATTTGACCATCATTATACTAGTTCTCCTGGAAATGCTGCGTCCAATAACCCGAAAGCTTGATTCAGTAAAAGTCTCAGCCATATTGTTAAAATCGTTAAAATTGTTAACATCAGCACTGACATCATTCCGACAAAGAGCACAGCAACATCAACCCACTCATCCAATTAAATCCCGCTAGCTCTTAGCCAATCTATTCCACTGAACTTTTAACCTTTAATCAGAAACTTTACCCAGCATACCATGACCCGGTCCTCATTAACACTCTGTAGCTCTCGCAGATCTGAGCCGAGCTACTCAGATTTAATATCTTTTATTGAATTTTCAGCACCATAGCACCCTGGCAGAAAGAAGCGGCAGATGATTTCCAGAACGTTCCATGAGGACGATGAGTGTAGGTGCTAATCTGATTTAAACATCGATCTACACGCTCTCAAGACGTTACAGCAGGCAATTAATGGCTTGTTAAAATGTCAAGCTTGACAAGATCCAATAAATGTTTTATAATTGCTTTCATAATTTTGGCATATAAAGACAAGGTCAGCACCAGGAACAACCCGGACATGGGTTTAGCATCGTATCAAATTTCAATGCAAGCCATTTTCAAGATTACTAGTGTTGGGAAATCAATAGAAGATCAATAATGTCAATTTGTACATAAAACCATTCATAGGCTACGACATTTTTCAATTGGTTTCATGTCACTAAT
>NC_083465.1:28654458-28676958 GCF_030014155.1 Tachysurus vachellii
TTGTTCTTAAAGATGAAATCTTGAAGACTCCCAGTTTAGATTCCTTTAACCTCTGAACAGCTCCCAAATTTTGCATACTAGGCATACATTACAGTTTCTGCAATATATCACTTACACATCGCTTCATGCACATAGGTTTTAATAAGAACGCACGAGTCGGAATACGCACCATAGTCGTCTCAGCGATGGAACCAAAACTGTTGATGAATATGTTACAGGACACGTTCACAGGTGGACCTAGAGAAACAGACTCATTAGAAATGCATCATGTCTTAGGCCAGTTGGTGTAATTACAGTATACAGTATGAAGTGTGAGAGATAATTGCTGTTTGAATCCACTTTCCTGGCAGCTGTTACACTATAACACATGAACACAAACAAGACACTAAACGATAACTAGGTTTGTCATTTCTCGTGATTGTTTATGAAACAAAGTTCTGCTTACAGCAAGATACTGAACAAGACATTTTTACCAATAGATACTAATAGATGTGGTATTCTGCAAAATCCTTCTAATACTTAACAAATGCAGCTCTTATTAGATCAGGGTACCTCACTCTCTCACTCATCTTCTACCGCTTATCCGAACTACCTCGGGTCACGGGGAGCCTGTGCCTATCTCAGGCGTCATCGGGCATCAAGGCAGGATACACCCTGGACGGAGTGCCAACCCATCGCAGGGCACACACACACACTCTCATTCACTCACACAATCACACACTACGGACAATTTTCCAGAGATGCCAATCAACCTACCATGCATGTCTTTGGACCGGGGGAGGAAACCGGAGTACCCGGAGGAAACCCCCGAGGCACGGGGAGAACATGCAAACTCCACACACACAAGGTGGAGGCGGGTATCGAACCCCCAACCCTGGAGGCTAACCACTAAGCCACCGTGCCCCCCCGAATATCGAATCGGTTTCAGTAGGTACTGAATTAAATGTAATAGATACTGAATCAAGATCAATAGGTACTGAATTGAATTCAGTAGGTCCTGGATCAAACTCAGCAGGTACCAAATTGAATGAGGAAATTACTGACTTGGTTGCAGTAAGTACTGTATGAAATGCAGTCATTTCTAAATTCAATGCAGTACGTATTCAATTGAATGCAGTAGGAAATTAATGAAGTGCAAGAGGCACTGAATCGAATGCAGTAGGTACTGAATCGAATGCAGTAGGTACTAAATCAAATGCAATAGGAAATTAATCAAATGCAAGAGACAATGAATTGAATGTTGTAGGCACTGAATCAAATGTACTAGGTACTGAATCAAATGCAGTAGGAAATTAATCAAATGCAAGAGGTATTGAATTGAATGCAGTAGGCACTGAATCTAATGCAGGACTTACCGTATTGAATGGAAAAGGTATTAAATTGAATGCAGTAGGCACTGAATCAAATGTGGTAGGTACTGAGTTGAATGCAGGAGGTACCGAATTGAATGAGGAAGGTATTGAATCGGTTGCAGTACGTACTGAATCAAATGCAGTAGGAAATTAATCAAATGCAAGAGACACTGAATTGAATGCCGTAGGCACTGAATCAAATGTACTAGGTACTGAATCAAATGCAGTAGGAAATTAATCAAATGCAAGAGGTACTGAATCGAATGCAGTAGGCACTGAATCAAATTTAGTAGGTACTGAATTGAATGCATTAAGTACTAAATTCATCATTGCATCAGGTAATGAAATACAGTATGTAATGAATAAAATACAGTAGGTACTGAATACATTCTCATAGTATACTGCATAGTATTTTGGACATGCAGATATTTAAGCTGCTGTCTATGTACACACCCTCTTTTAAACAGCTATTGAGTGATGGATGTGAGTCTCAGTGCTGGCCAACACTCCACTGTCACATGAGGGTGATGATCTCAGCTGAATCTTGCCAGAATGCCAAACACAAGTCCAAACAGATTAGACATTATTTCAAAATGTACCACTGAGTCACATTTGGCCTTAAACCATCCAAGTAAGGCACAGATTCCAAATTTGGTGAAAGTTTCTTTACAGCTTCATTGTAGTTTTGGTTCACTCGCCATTGCCAGAACTGACCTTATGATGCAAAACCACATTTGGACAGAAATTGCCTGATTTAGGCTAAAAGATGTTTCATTTGGCACAGCCAGTGAATGGTCTGGGCTGAAAGATGTCTCATTTGGAACAACCAAACTACCATGACTGTTTGGTACAATATTCTAATATGAAAAGCTTGGTGTTTACGAGATGCAGAGGTGATATAAATAAAAAGGAAGATAGCTATTTTTTGTGGGGGGCACGGTGGCTTAGCGGTTAGCATGTTCGCCTCACACAACCAGGGTTGGGGGTTCGATTCCCGCCTCCACCTTGTGTGTGTGGAGTTTGCATGTTCTCCCCGTGCCTCAGGGGTTTCCTCCGGGTTCTCCGGTTTCCTCCCCCGGTCCAAAGACATGCATGGTAGGTTGATTGACATCTCTGGAAAATTGTCCATAGTGTGCGATTGTGTGAGTGAATGAGAGTGTGTGTGTAACCTGTGATGGGTTGGCACTCCATCCAGGGTGTATCCTGCCTTGATGCCCGATGACGCCCGAGATAGGCACAGGCTCCCCGTGACCCGAGGTAGTTCGGATAAGCGGTAGAAAATGAGTGAGTGAGCTATTTTTTGCAAACTCCATAGATAAACAGTATGTGTATCAGCCTCAGAAAACCCTTCACCTAACATACCAGTCCTTGTGTTACAGAGATGTGGAGGTGATTAAGCTTGACACAGATAGGTAATTAATGCAAGCTGAATGACTTGAAATGGTCCACAAGGAGCCAGATAGACAAGGGACCATTTGTACTAAACATACTAGTAGTTTGTTTGTACTCTAATACTGTACATCAGGCTCGTTGAAGTTGGAAATACTTTTTGACCAGAAGCCGATTAAACTAGAGACATCCGGGATAAGTGGAGATGTGGGAAAACCCTTCACATGGTGGAGATGCTGACATTTTCTGCTGAATATAGTTCTGTATATTACACTTGCCATAGATGAATCTGACCCTTATCTGCTTAAACCAGATATTTGACAGAACATGCCTGATCTTCACTGCCAAATGCCTCATTTGGGAAGTTTTATCTCAGAGGCCAATTTGACAACGATGTTTGTTTGTTGTCATACAAAGATAACAGGCCTGGTGTTTCGGAGATTTGGGGGTGAATGAATATGACATGGATAGAAGGCAGATACTGTTGTCCTTCAATACAATGATGTGTAAGATTGCCTGGAAAACCTTTCATCTAGTAAAAAATGGGATGTTTTTTCCTGCTATGTTTATTAAACTATCATGATCTTTGCAGTAATAAAGAAGTCCAATCATGTATGCAGATATTTCTACATCATTTCTGGTGAAATGTTCACTGAATTGTCTTTAAATTGATGGCTTTCTATTGATGGGTGCTTATACTTTTGCACTGCCTGTAATTGAGCTTGTGTCTGTAAAAAAATGTATATTATCTGTTACATGACTTGTACTGAAGAACCTTTCACAGATCACATCCACATGTCATGGGTTAAAAGATGCAGGAAAAATATTAAACGCTTGTTCATGCAGCTTTTTAAACCGTACCTTTAAAGTTGGGTCTAATTCTGGCATCGTAGCCTGAGGTCCTTCCCATGAGCTTGTCCAGGAAGTCTGAGGGAGACATGGGTACGGTTCTTCCCCGAGGACTTTCAGGGTCCTTTGTGGCCACCAGACTAAAAGAGAGAGAGAGAGAGAGAGAGAGAGAGAGATATTTTAGAAAAATGGGCTGCGACAGTCACTGAGGCTACAAATAGGAAGAGCTGCACTAACATCATCTGACATCATAATTCACATTCAGGTTTACTCAGACAAGTGCAGGAGGGGCATCGCTCCAGGCACAGCACTTCTATTCACTCACAGAAAGATGAAAGATCTACAATAGCCCATTTGCACACCGAACTACACACCGTCGAATGCCCTCAGACTGGCATCCAATAAATACATCTCTACAGAACAAGTCCACGATTCCTAAATACCTAAAAGGAGTTTAAAAAGAGAGACACGTCTTACATGCAGATGAGAGTCACATCAACAGTCAGCTTGTTATCAGTGTAGTGGCTTGTGTTGATGCTTCACAGTCCCAGGGTCACTTTTTCATCTATTTTAATGTTTTGGATGAATTTTCTATTTTTATTTGCCGTCTAACATCAAACTATATGAGCAACAGTCTGTACTTCTGAGCTCAGCACTCTGTATTACTAAAATATATTACTACAGTTTTTTTTTTTTTAATTCTGTATTAAACCTTGTTTATTTCCACAGCTCCCAAATCTGGATTCGGAGCTTCTTAAATAAAATCTGCGTACAAAATGTCCGGATGAGCAACGATCTTGTTTCAAGTCCAGTCAAACTTTATTTCTAGAGCAAACTTAACACACCCAAAGTGCTGGACAATAAGAAATACAGTAAACAAACACAACGGCAACAAAAACAACAAATACAACAAAACATAATTCATCAAAATGAATCACAAGCTAAAGAATAAAAATACTAAAACGTCTAGCTTTAGATTAGAAAACAGTTGCTTTCGGAAAAGTCACTTCTTCACGAATCATTTATTTACAGTTAGAAATAATATTCAGGGGGTCACGGTGGCTTAGTGGTTAGCACGTTCGCCTCACACCTCCAGGGTTGGGGGTTCGATTCCCACCTCCACCTTGTGTGTGTGGAGTTTGCATGTTCTCCCCGTGCCTCGGGGGTTTCCTCCGGGTACTCCGGTTTCCTCCCCCCGGTCCAAAGACATGCATGGTAGGTTGATTGACATCTCTGGAAAACTGTCCGTAGTGTGTGATTGCGTGAGTGAATGAGAGTGTGTGTGTGTGTGTGTGTGTGTGTGTGCCCTGCGATGGGTTGGAACTCCGTCCAGGGTGTATCCTGCCTTGATGCCCGATGACGCCTGAGATAGGCAAAGGCTCCCCGTGACCCGAGGTAGTTCTGATAAGCGGTAGAAGATGAATGAATGAATGAATGAAATAATATTCGTTTCCATCTGATTTGTTTTGTAGTTATATTTATAGACGTTGTATTTCTCCGTCCATCATTTTCTTTCTTTCTTTCGTCTTATTAGCTGCCTTTATAAATAATTTAAAGAAATACAAACATGTGATGGAATAAACAACAACAGCTTTATATTTAGAAATGTAGAGTTGCTGGACTTTTCCTTCTTTGATTCATAGATCAGATCCATGATTCATGGACATATAAACAATAAAAAAAAAAACATTCTGCTTTAATGTTTGGTCTAATTGGTTAAACCCCAGTTAAGAAAACTCTTTTATTGCTAAAAATATTTTTGTCACAGCTTTTACTCCTGGTGTTTCATCCTAAACCCAGGCTATAAAAGGTCAAACAGGTCTGTATATGTGTGGTGTGTGTGTGTGTGTGTGTGTGTGTGTGTGTTTACACTGTTACTGAGAAATATCCTGTATGTTCTTATCATTCTGTCTGCCTAAATGACTGTAATTTTCTCAGGGGTGTATTTTAGCACTTGATAACAAGCCTGCAGCAAAGAGAAGCTCCGGTGACAGACAGGAGATAGATGAGCGAATGATGACCGGGCTTTGTGCCAGTTCTTTCAGAGCGAGAGTGAATGACAGAGTCGATCCCAAGCCGTAATGACTGTTTATGCCTCTCTGATTGCCCCTCTGTGTGTGTGTGTGTGTATGTGTGTGTGTGTGTGTGTTTGTGGCTACCAGTCTTATTTATAATGCTCTGGTGTGTGACAGCTGCTTTTAAATCTCCTCCATTCTTTCAAAATGCACTTCTGATTTGTGTGTGTCACTACAGACCCATTCTGAATCAAAAAACACATCCTTCAAATCCAACAAAGCAGACAATGACTTTAATTCAACTGTTGAATGCAACTGTTTCGCAAATATTAATCCAATCAATCAATTCGAAAAAATCTTCAGGCTTTAATCAGATAAAATAAGTCCGATGCCAGAGATAACAGACTAATGTTTCTCTAGGGTGGCATCTGGGTCACGGCACCAACCGCTTAGAAATTAAGGCAAAAGACAAGATGTCAGGACACACATTTGATCTTCAGATAGTTGTCTTCAGAACAGCAGGAGTATAGATTCAGAAAGCTGTCACCTGTCCAGACAACAAATTAGTAATATCTAGCAAGAAGTGAAAGGATTCAGATTTAGTAAAGGTTAACCAGGAAGCGTTATCTGCTATGCGGCAGCAGTGGGCAGGGGTGGGCTTAGCCAATGCATATTTGGGTCTTTCCCACACAGTCAAAGTTAGATTTTTTTTATTTTAAGCAAAGGGAGAAATGCCTGAAAATACTAATATGATTTATAACCTCTGATTGGGTGGTCAGCCAATGATCAATGATCAGTCTGCAGCAGCCCCACACAACACAAAGCCCTGCCCCTGCAGTACAGAATAGTTTTTAACTTTGAATAAGGACCCATCACAGTCAATGCTGGGCATTACCACTGACTGCTAACCTATTATGTGTACCATCACACCCTAATATAATTGTCTGTAAATGACCCTGGTTATCTGTCACTGTCTTTATTTGCTGCTTACATTCATCAAACTGTTTACATGCTTACAGTTTAAAAACTGTTTACATTCTTTCTGTTTACAAACTGTTTAAATGTTGTTTTGCACACTTTTTTACTTTTTTGCTCTTTGCACACACTGTCTAACATTTCAGTCATTTCAGTCATTTTGCTCATACTGTGCAATATTTCAGTTGTTGCTGTTTTTGCACAATCTTATACACTATCTCAGGGACCTGCTGCTAAGAAACTGTGTTCATTCGAGTATTACTGCATGCAATATTGTCTGAACTTACAGTATTTACATATACAATAGTATTTACACTGGTCGGTCGGTGCCGTTTTTTTGTTTACTGTCTTTTGTGTACTGTCTTTTTAGTATTTTGTGTATTGTCTTGTAACCTTTTGTCTGCACTGTCTTGTCTGACTTGTCCTGCACTGTCTTGTTTGTATTGTCCTGCACTGTCTTGTCTGACTTGTCCTGCACTGTCTTGTCTGACTTGTCCTGCACTGTCTTGTCTGACTTGTCCTGCACTGTCTTGTCTGACTTGTCCTGCACTGTCTTGTTTGTATTGTCCTGCACTGTCTTGTCTGTCTTGTCCTGCACTGTCTTGTCTGTCTTGTCTTGCACTGTTTGCACCAGGTTGCACAGATGCACTTTATGTATCTAGGACTAACTTACTAAGTCCTTATAGCCCTGTCTTTGTTTTATGTAACACCCTGATCCTGGAGAAACGTTGTCTCATTTCACTGTGTACTGTAACAGCTATATATGGTTGTAATGACAACAAAAGGTTCTTGACTTGACTTGACTTGATTTGACTGTCACAGTCACTGTCTCTATCCCAAAATGAACAGAAGGAGAAATATAAATTATTTAGGGACATAAATAACACGCGTAATCCTCATGAGTAAGAGAGTCAGGGTCACAGATGCATGGATGCCCTAATTATCATATCATATACTCACTTCAGAGTACATTGTAAAGCTTCATTTTATATCTTTAGATGTTCTGAAGGTCTTCATGCCTCTAGCATAAGCGCTACTTAACCACAATACTGATAATAATTTTACTATTTAAACCAAACATTTTCTGTAATAATCGCAACATCTGTAATTGCTCTCTAATTGCCTTGCATTTGTGAGAGCCTTCACACTGAGATCCTTCACTGTTACTTTCTCTCCATATAAACACACAGGTCGCTTTAACACTCGCACACATGTCCACATGCACACACGGCTCAAATCAGGCCAGTCACCATGGCAACCAGCAGGCGATGTTGTGTCAGAGCAGTGGGTGAGGCGGTGACTGTTGATGGTCAAGTTGAAGATGATTTAGAGAGAATGAGTGTGTGTGTGTGTGTGTGTGTGTGTGTGTAAGTGTAGAATTCTGTGCAAAGGTGAAACAGATCGACTAATTGTTCATAGTCCCACTTATACTATAAAAGATAAGAAATAGGGATGTAGTTGTGAGTTTGAATCCCAGGTCCACTAAGCTGCCACTGCTGGGCCCCTGATCAAGGCCCTTAACCCTCAATTGCTCAGTTGTATAAAAAGAGACAAAAAAGTTGCTCAGGATAAAGTTTTCTGTCAAATGCTGTAAATTGCACATTATCATGAAGCTCTGATTAACTGCTACCTCGGCTCTTTAATGTTAGCTGAAAAAGCAGCTGTTCTAGGAAGATATTTTTTAAAAACTCCTAACATTCAATAAACTTTGTTTCCATTAAAGAGCAGGATAGAAACGAAATACTGCTTCATATATGTTGTGTAGCCGAAATGAGTTTCCTCCGTAGGGTGGCTGGGCGCTCCCTTAGAGATAGGGTGAGGAGCTCAGAGTAGAGCCGCTGCTCCTCCACATCGAGAAGAGTCAGCTGAGGTGGCTCGGGCATCTGTTCCGGATGCCTCCTGGACGCCTCCCTGGGGAGGTGTTCCGGGCATGTCCAAATGGGAGGAGGCCCCGGGGAAGACCTAGGACACGCTGGAGAGACTATGTCTCTGGGCTGGCCTGGGAACGCCTCGGTATTCCCCCGGAAGAGCTGGAGGAAGTGTCTGGGGGAGAGGGAAGTCTGGGCATCCCTGCTTAGACTGCTGCCCCCGTGACCCGGCCCCGGATAAGCGGTAGAAGAAACACGGATGGATGGATGGATGGATGGATGGATGGATGGATGGATATGTTGTGTAGAAATGAAAACCAAAGTTCTGGGTGTACTCTGCATACGCAGGCTATATGGTGATGTATAGACATGTTTTAGTGTGTTTGGGGGTGCGAGTGGTGATGGTTATGGATGAAAGCGTAAGAGAAAAGCTCATCGTCCTGCTGGGATTTCCTGTCACACATCTATCCCATAATTCAGGTTGCAACTCGTTAAAATGGATTGTGTTTTCTGACCCCTGTGTGTGTGTGAGAGAGTGTTGTATCGATCTGCTCCAAAGCTCCAATCATTCTCTTTGCTTGACCGGATTTCTGACACACTCACATATACGAGTGTCTGCATGTGTCTAAATCAACACAAGTCCTTTTAACACAATGGGTACAAGCCCTAGAGCAGAATCACCGATCCCTGACCTCAGTGCTCGTCTAATCTCCCTCCCTACTGCATTGTGGTTAATGCAGCCTGGCAGCTAAGACTGACTAGGACGGCACTTTCTAGATTAAAATGTGCACTGTGTTGTGTTGTGTAGTGTAGTGTAGTGTAGTGTAGTATATAGTTTTTAGTGTGTGTGTGTAGCATCACATCCACATCATGTATGAACCGTGAACAGCAGATTTGTCCAGTTTAGCTAAGCACACACAGACTAACACACTCACACACACACAAACAAACCAGTGTGTATTTAACTAGCAAATTTGATGGAATCAGCCAAATTACATATCCAAAGCAAAACACACACACACACACACACACACACACACACACACAAACGTCACCTTTTTTTATCTGTGTATATTTAACCAGCCAATTTAATGGAATCTGTCAAAACAGACACTCAGTGCTCATGACCAACAAAATACACACACCGTCTCACACACACACACACACACAAACACAAATCCCCAAGGTAGACTCAGCTGTGAAACTCATTTCTTTGCGATTTTAAAGTGTGTATTGCTGGACCAACACACGTCTCAGAGATGACACACTTATACAGTCAGACAGGCATCATGTCGTCTCCCTGGTGGACACAGAGCTGCTCCTGAGAACAAGAAAATTCAGCTTTAACTCTGTGTCTACACGCTAACACGGAAATTAGCAATTCAATCAGAGACGCACTTCTAGATTGTTTCCTTTCACAATCCAAACACAAAGAGGATGAAAAAGAAGTCAAGCTGATCAAAGGCATACTCAAGAGCGTGGGGTCACTGTGTGGAGCATGATTAGCTGGAACACTGTTATCATCCAAATAAACCAAATCTAGACGTCTTGTAATAATGGGCTTCATGAGATTTGTCAGCTTGTTATTTATGGGAAACATATTTGAGTTCATTTAAATGCTATTTACAATGTCTTGCATAAGTATTCACCCCCTTGTCAATGAAATGGTTTTAATTTTTTTATACTGTATGTCGTAAATCTACACAAAATAACCCATAATATTGAAGTGTGTGTTGGCATACAGAGTTGGCATCTCTGGAAAATTGTCCGTAGTGTGTGAGTGTGTGAGTGAATGAGAGTGTGTGTGTGTGCCCTGCGATGGGTTGGCACTCCGTCCAGGGTGTATCCTGCCTTGATGCCCAATGACGCCTGAGATAGGCACAGGCTCCCCGTGACCTGAGGTAGTATTTATAAGCGGTAGAAAATGAGTGAGTGAGTGAGTGAGTGAGTGAGAGTTGCTGGAGTTGAACCAGATGAAGGTTAAAGGTCTTGCTTAAAGATTGGTGGAGCTGCACTATAAAGACATGAGCTTCTGATCAGTAGCTCAGCAACCCAGTGCCACAACTACTGAGCTACCACTGCCCAGACCAAAATGGTGTAGCTTGGACGTGGTGTGGTATGAAGTTTATGTGGGCAGATGACGTGGTTTAGAAATGGTTTGGATAAGAGATGCTGCTGTTTAGTGGTGGTCTGGTTTGGAGATGGTTTGGTTTAGAAATGCTGTGGTTTGTAAACAATGTGGTTTAGAGATTGCTTGGATCGAGGGGGGTCTGGTTAAGAGAGCAGCCTTTTTAGAAATGTTTTGATGATTTGGTTAAGAGATATTGAAGTTTGGAGGTGGTCTGGTTTGGAGATGGTTTGGTTTAGAGATGCTGTTTGGAGGTGGTCTGGTCTGGAGATCATTTGGTTAGATATGCTTTAGTTTAGAGATGTTAAGGTTAGAGATGCTGTGGGTTGCAGACAATGTGGTTTGGAGATGGTTTGGTTATATATTGTTTTAGAGATGCTTTAGAAATATTGCCAAGCTAAGAAACATCCTGTCTGTATCTGATGCTGAGAAGCTAGTTCATACATTCATGACCTCTAGATTGGACTATTGTAATGCATTACTAGGTGGTTGTCCTGCATCTTTAATAAATAGGCTACAGTTAGTCCAAAAAGCAGCTGCCAGAGTTCTCACTAGGACAAGAAAGTATGACCATATAACCCCAATTTTATCATCTCTACACTGGCTACCTGTTAAGTTTAGAATTGATTACAAACTGCTGCTACTTACATACAAGGCTCTTAACGGTTTAGCTCCCATGTATCTAACTAGTCTTCTAACACGTTACAATCCTTCATGCTCTCTGAGATCACAAAACTCAGGACTCCTGGTAGTCCCCAGAATATCTAAGTCTACTAAAGGTGGTAGAGCGTTTTCTTATTTAGCTCCCAAACTTTGGAATAGTCTTCCTGATAGTGTTCGGGGCTCAGACACACTTTCACAGTTTAAATGTAGATTAAAAACTCATCTCTTTAGTCAGGCGTACACATAATACATCCCATAATATTGTGCACTATTTCATCAGACTTGCAAATATTATGAACAGCATCTATGTTAATCCCTCTCCACTGATTCTCTCTGTCTACCCATCCCGAGGCATCCAGAAACTGTACCAGCTCCGATCGTCTTCCGTGCGATGAAGATTTTGGACCTCCACTGAGACGAGGCCGACTCTGTGAATCCTGAGACATCTAGAGATCTTCCAGCTCCAGTCAGACTCTGCGATACTAAAAAGATGTGAACTCCATGTGATCTTTTGCATCTATACAACATCTGTTTGACTGTATATTTATAATCACACCCTCCAGTGTCAACCATATGAGGATAAGGTTCCCCTTTGAGTCTGGTTCCTCTCAAGGTTTCTTCCTTTACCATCTAAAGCCCTATTCGGACGGGATTAGTTTTACGTGGGGACGTGGGGGTAAAGTAATTATTACCAGAGCTTCTCTGTGATTTTAGTCCCGTCCAAATGTGCCATCTCGGTAATCATTAAGGACAATGTCAGTAAAGATTACGGCGACTTTTACCTTCTGTAAAAAGGTCCGGAAAAATGACCTCAGGTAATACTAATCCCGTCCGAATAGACCCGCTGTAAATATGTACGGTAAAATTCTCTCATTTCCTGTTTAAAAGTAGTTTTTGGCGCGTTTTGCAAGCATGGAGGCGCCATGTTGTCTGTTTGCGCACGTGATAACAGGAAGCAACGTCATACGCACATGACGACAAGGAGGTTACTGTGGTGCGTAAAGCGAGTTACCCCTCCCACTTCTGCTAGTTTTACTGAGATGTCTTGTCCCGTGCGAATTGGTCAATTAATATTACAGACGTCCTGAGTTAAAATTGCATTACTCCACGTCCCCACGTAAAACTAATCCTGTCCGAATAGGGCTTAAGGGAGTTTTTCCTTGCCACTGCTGCCTGAGTCACCTCAGACTTGCGAATTGGTGATAAATACATACACATTGTGAACTAAATCTATCTAATATTAATCTTGAATTTTGTATTCTATTAATCTTTATATTATTCTTTATATTAACCTTTTGTTCTATGTTCATGTTCTGTAAAGCTGCTTTGAGACAATGTCAATTGTAAAAAGCGCTATACAAATAAACTTGAATTGAATTGAATTGAATTTAGTTTGTAGGTGGTCTGATTTGGAGGTGGTCTGGTTTGGAGATGTGATTTGGAGACAACGTGGTTTGGAGGTGGTCAGGTTGAAGATGTTTTGGTTTAATGTGGTTTGGAAACAATGTTGTTAGATGGTTTTTAGTAAGAGATGGTCTGTTTTAGAGATGCTGTAGTTTGAAAATGGTTTGGTTTAGAGGTGGTTTGGTTTATAGACGCAGAGGTTTGGAGATATTTTGAGGGTTAGAGATGCTGTGGTTTAGAGACGACTTGGAGATGGTCGGTTTTGAGATGCTGTAGATTGGAAATGGTTTAGGGTTGGTTTGGATTAGAGACTCTGTGGTTTGTAGATGGTTTGGTTCAGAAATTCAGTAGTCTGATAGGTTTGGTTACCTTCAGAGGCCTTCATTTAGAGATGCTGTGGTTTGGAGATGATTTGGTTTAGACCAGATGTAGTTTGGTGGTGGTCTGGTTTAGAGATGCTGTGGTTTGGAAATAATATGGTTTAAATCTGCCTCCCACTTTAGGGTTCAGCAACAGCGAATCCTTCTTCCTGAATACAATCTAAACTAGTTTGCTATAGCATATTATGTAGAAACTCAGTATCATGGCTCACTTATAGAGTGAAGTGAAGTCATGAACATTCAATACACACATGACATTACAGTGAGTACTGGCATCAAGCGTGTCCACTGAATTACTGTACATGCTGCTGCTCTGGCTCTCACAAATCAAATGCATATCCATCCCACAATTACTTCCATTACATTAATGGCCTGTGTGTGTCTCCCTCGTCTCCCTTGTCCCTCTTGATGGACTGATTGTGGACACCGATAGATACATCGATAACATTGATTCATTCGAAGCGAGGAGGCCAGATGGGTTTCCCACACATTGATACACTCCAGCACTTAATTAGATATAATTTAATAACTGAAAAGTTTACCATCACACACACACACACACACACACACACACCTCTAAACAGAGGGAACAGTTGGACAAAAACAGACAACTTTGTGCTACAAAATGACAATTGGAGGGTGTTCGGTGCCTTTCTCAAGGGCACCTCTGTCATGGAATCGCCGGCTTGAGACTCGAACCCTGGCCCAAGACTCGAACCCACAACCTTAGGGTTAGGAGTCATACTCTCTAACCATTAGGCCACGACTTACTAACTTCAGCTATATCACCCAAGTTCATGGTTCATCTCAACTAGAGATTTTTTTTTTAAATTCATCATATTACTAGGGGTCCAAGCACCAAAGACTAAATGTTTAATTTGTAAAGTAAGTTTTACTTTAATATTTCCCTTAAATGAGAAGCACAGAACCTTTACAACACAGTAATATTCTTTCTTTCGTAGGAGGCTGGGGTCAGAGATACCGCACCTCTGTAGCAGATAAGGTTAAAGGCCTTTGCTTAAGGGCCAAACAGTGGCAGCTTGGTGGTGCTGGGGCTTGGACCACTGACCTTCCCCACGACTTCCCCAACCAAACCATATGTCTCTGAGACATGACGTTTTACTCCTGACTGTTTTCATATAGTTGCTTGAAATTTAAAAAGCATATCCAAGACAAGATTTTGTGGATGTCAGCATACATGTGGGTACTGGTCATGCATAGGAATGTAGAGCTCAGATCAAGAAGTTCAAGAAGTCTGAAATGTGCTATGCAACATCTTTGTGCTAATCCGTGAAAGGATTTTTGATGATGTCTGGGTTACTTTCAAACCATGAGCAACATCAGCCAATCAGATTTCAGCAGGAGGCTTACACATTAGCTTCCAGCTCTCATCACAAAGCTCCAATAGTATGTTAATCTGTAGTGTCCTGAGTGTCCTACAGTATGTTACTTGGCAAGACCTGGCTATAGAGGTCGTTATGATGAGTGCTTGGACCCCACAGATCTCTGCTTCACTTATTCGTTTTTTCCTTTCAGTTTAATTCTTATTTTTCCAAAATACTAATAAGTTGTCACATTATTTAAAGACTCTCACGACTGATACATGATCAGATGTCCGAAGTGCCAGTGTCTGACAGCAATCACAATACATCACCCAATATATATGGGCAGTCAAAAGTATTATAATTATTTTTATTATGAATTCAATTTTGTACTTTTTATCCACTTAAAAGGAAAAAACACAGTCATGACCTCAGAGGGGATTAAAGAGATGTTCAGTATCACACACTGTTGTTTAGAGCGTATAGAATCCATTTAAACACACATATCTTTTTAGCCAGACATACACACAATACATCCTGTAACCTCGTGCTCCACTTCAACTTGTTAATTAAATGTTAATATTATAAAGTTACAGCCTCTACACTAATTCCTCTCTAAATGCTTCTACACTTCTTCTCATCCCGAGGTATCTAGAAAATTGTATCAGCTCCAGTTGGATTCTGCTTTATGAAGATTTCGGACATTTGAAGAGAAGTTGTCGACCCCACGAGGACTTTGTAAAGAACAACCTTTTAATCAATACACAAAATATCATTCTACACATGCTGGATCTCTAGGAATTGGTGTTGAATATATAATAACCTCTTGGTTATTCAACTTTAACACAAGTGAAAGTGACGTGACATACGGTTAAGTACGGTGACCCATACTCAGAATTTGTTCTCTGCATTTAACCCATCCAAAGTGCACACACACAGCAGTGAACACACACCGTGAACACACACCCGGAGCAGTGGGCAGCCATTTATGCTGTGGTGCCCAGGGAGCAAATGGGGGGTTCGGTGCCTTGCTCAAGGGCACCTCAGTCATGGCCGGCCCGAGACTCGAACCCACAACCTTAGGGTTGGGGTCAAACTCTCTATCCATTAGGCCACGACTTTCCCCAGACTGTATCTGACTGTAGAAAGGGCATTTTTCATAATTACACTCTCTGGTGTTTATAACAGTTTAGAATCATATAATGTTTTTCTGCTGCAATCTTGATCGTGTACCTGGCATCATGGATTCCCAGAAATACCAGGTCATTTTAAAGAAGAACGTGATGCCTTCTGTTGACAAATTAAACCTTGGTGATCATTGGATCTTCCAGCAACACAATGATGCCAAGCACACCTCCAAATCAACTAATGCTTGGTTGGGGAAAAGATGCTGGAGCGTCCTGGAGTGGCCTTCTCAGTCACCAGATTTAAATCTAATTGAAAATATTTGGTGGGATTTGAAGAAGGCAGTTGCAGCACAGAAGCCATCGAACATCACTGAGTTACAGACTTTTGCATATCGTCGCTGTCGGGCGGAATCCTCGTATCTCCAAAACAGTTATTTTTCAGGAAATTAAAAAAACGCCGTACCTTATCTGCAGTGCACAGGGTTTAGTCTGCGTTGCAGTGGATTGTCTTGCGCTAAATTCCTGTCCTCAGGCGAGCACCAGAACTAGCGGGGGTCAAGATTTTTTTCTTTGAGCCCAGTGTTTTGAAGACATTTACCTCAGAAGACGTGTTGATTCGTTGCGACTCTTCTTGAGGAGAAATATGCCGTGAAGCTCTCCCGCGGAGTGAGGAAGAGGTGGACAGTTGAAGTGTCCAATGGAGTTATGAGATTTGTAGCATCGATATGTGAAAAAATATGAAATTGACCAAATTTGGACATACGAGGTTTCCGCCCGACAGCGACGATATGAAGAATGGGCAAAGATTCCAATCGAGAGGTGTAAGAAGCTTGTCATCACTTATCGAAACCGTTGGTTAGAAGTTAAAAATAAAGGACACTCCACAAGGTACTGAAGCTGGGGGTTGAATAATACTGCACATGCTCATGGGTTACAATTTTCTTTTAAACTTCAAAGTTAAGTCAACTTCTGTTGTCAAACTAACTCGTATGTATCGATAAATATTTGTTGTTATTTCATGAGGTTATTTTTTTCATTGATTTTCTTATCTTTTATCTTTTATCAACATCACTGTAATGTTTTTTGAGGTGAGGGGGTTGAATATTTCTGATTGCAACTGTACATATATAAAGGAAGAAAGAATATTAATATTAATACTAATATTAAAAGTAACTTTAAATAAATAAAGACTTGGACGTGTCAGTGTAACTGTGGGGTTAATGGAATAAAACACCAGGTCTTGTGAAGTAAATCTGCCTCATTATTCTATCACTCCATTGCTCCTTAACTCCATAGCGCCACCTAACACCCATCACTCCACAGAGCTGTTAATTATTATCCTGTAGCAGCACAACACACAGTGATCAGTCAGATTGTGTCTTTATTACACCTTGTGTAATCACCTTATCACACGTGTGTGTGTTTGTGTGTTTGTGTGTGTGCATGTTTGTGTTTGTTTGTGTGTTTGCGTGTGCGTGTGTGAGTGTGTTTGTGTGTAAGACCCCTACTGCCAAGTCATATAACCCAAACAGTGTGTGACAGATGAACACACTGACAGTGTAGGTCACACACTCACAGTGCTATCACACAAGCAGCTGAATCTCAGGCTTCATCATCACCTTCGCTCTGTGTGACTTTCAGCAGTTTGTGGAAAATAATAAACGACCGCGGAGATTCGACGACGCCTAACGCCCGCTGCCATGTGCAGAACAATTTTGACTATTTTTGAATATTTTAGGTAAATGGATGTTATGAATTATCTACAAACTCCTGTCTTGACATTTCAGCTTCATCTTTTTATTTACTCTGCTGCTCTTCCTCTGATCTGACTCAGAGTCGCTCGACACTGAGGAAGCCCTTGGGATGGAAGGAGAAACATCAGGATAGTGAAAAAAAACCTCAATACTCCAGCATGTGCACTTCTCCTTTAATTGTGTTTCATCGTGACTAAGTAAAATTTCAAAAAATAAAATAAAATAAAAATCTCTCCATGGTTTGAACAAAATTTTAATTATATCAATTAAAACAAATAGAATTTTTTAAAAAGAAATATTCTCTTTTTCTCTCTCTTTAAGTTAAAACACAACAGATCATTATCTCTCAGATGTCAGATTATGTCAGATTACAGCTTTAAATCTGACTATTAAAAAAACACCAAACATTTCACCATACAAGCCCCAGTGAATCAGCTGTTGCTATAGAAACAGTAACATGATTTGCAGTAGAAAAAGCTGCTGGTCTAGAAAATTAATCAACAATGTGTCACGTTGGTTTTGGCTTTTGGTTTATGTTATGGTTTTCATGTCTTTTATTTTGTAATCTGTCATGTAATAGTGTTTTGTAAAATGTAAAAATGTCTTGTTTCCCTTACCCTCATGTTCTCTGGCCTACTGTATGTGACATGTTCTGATTGGTTGTTGTTAGTCATGTGTTCCTGTTCTCATTTGTCATTGGTTCCCTGTATGTATTTTACCCTGAGTGTTTCCCATATGTTCTGGCGGTTGTTGTCCTTTATGGCTGTTATGTGTGTTCATGGTTATTGTGATGTTTTGTCATTGCCCTTCCCTGGATTACTTTATGTGGTTATTTAATAAATCTTCTACCTGCACTTGGATCCTCTGCCTCTTTGTTCAACGCACGTTACAGAACAACCGACCACGCTTTGGATCCAGCTGAGAGGATTTTATGCCTATTGAGGATATTGTGAAGGAATTCTGTGAAATCTCTGTTATAAGGTCAAATTTAATGAATCAGTTCTCAAGGACATTTTCACGTCAGTGCCTACTCACGTCATGCCTGCCGGGTCAGTGCCTGCTCACGTCATGCCTACCGGGTCAGTGCCTGCTCACGTCATGCCTACCGGGTCAGTGCCTGTTCACGTAATGCCTGCCGGGTCAGTGCCTGCTCACGTCATGCCTGCCGGGTCAGTTTCACACCTGTAACGATGTGACTATGGAGGTCATTCATGGACTTTTTGCACTGCATTGGTCATCTGTTCATCCAATGCTCCATGGCCCAGGTCCTCCAGTACTCCACAGTCTAGGTCCTCAATTGCACCAGGACCTTCTGCTTCACTGCCCAGGTCTGCAAATGCTCCATCACCCAGGTCCTCCACTGGTCTATAACCTGGGACCACCATTGCACCAGGACCTTTTGCTCCACTGCCCAGGTCTGCAAATGCTCCATGGTGCAGGTCCTCCAGTGCTCCACAAACTATATCCACAATTTCACCAGGACCTTCTGCTCCACTGCACAGGTCTGCAAATGCCTTATAGCCCAGGTCCTCCAGCGTTCCACAATCTAGGTCCACCACTTCACCAGGATCTTCTGCTCCACTGCTCAGGACTGCAAATGCTTCATAGCCCAGGTCCTCCAGTACTCCACAAACTATATCCACAATTGCACCAGGACCTTCTGCTCCACTGCTCAGTCCTGCTCCAGCTTCAGGCCTGACCCTCCATCCCACCCCCAAGACTGCAGCCACCGTTCCACCACCCTCCTGGACTTTTTGTTGTTTTTTGGTGGAGGATTATTTAAGGGCGTCAGGAGCAACCCTTAAAGGGGGGGATCATGTCATGTTGGTTTTGGCTTTAGTTTCATGTTATGGCTTTCATGTCTTTTGTCTTTTGTAACCTGCCTTATATTGTTTGTGTCTTGCTTCCCTTGCCCTCATGTTCTCTGGCCTAGTGTATGTGTCATGTTCTGTTGTCCTTTATGGCTGTTGTGTGTTCATGGTTCTTGTTCTGTTTTGTTATTGACCTTTCCTGGATTACTTTATTTTTATTTAACAAATCTTCTACCTGCATTTGGATTCTCTGCCTCATCGTTCAAAGCACGTTACACAATATTATCAACCCCTTTTTTGGACCAATCAGATTACAGAATGCTATGATGTCTGTTAATGCTGATGTTTATATTTAAATGTTAATCAGAGCATGAAATAATGTCAGGGTTTAGAACTGAAATTGAAATTCTAAGTGATAGTGAAGAGCAGAAGGTTTGGCAGCTTTAAGATTCATGAAAAACACATTCAAATCCAGCTTAGTGCAGATTCTCCTAATGCCATGGAGTTTACAGAGTGTGTGTGTGTGTGTGTGTGTGTGTGTGTGTGTGCAAAGTAACAAACACACTCTGACAAGTTCACACAGCCTGAGTGACACCTGTCATACACCTCAGCCTTCACTCCTGCAGAGCATCATCAACCCCCTGTGTATGTGTGTGTGTGTGTGTGTATTGGGAGCTAATTGAATTGGCTGTTTGTGGTGTGTGTGTGTGCGTGAGTGTGTGTGTTTGTGTGTGCTTTTCATTTACAACTCACATGTTAGTAAGTCTTTTATTTTCACAGCTAAAACAATTTTGGATTTAAGCTCCGTGTTTAAATATTCAAGTCAATTTTATTTGCGCTGCATTTAAACAGTGAACATCGTCCCAGGCTTCACAGTAATCTGGATCAGCTTTAGATCACTACAGGGACTTTTCACAGGGTTCCTGAAGAGCAGAATTGTCAAAACACCATCACAGGCAGCCCATTAAAGACAAGATTAAATGCTGATGAGTGAAGCATGATCAATTCATGTAGAATTAACGTTGTCTCAAAGCAGCTTTACATAAGTATAAAAAACAGAATAAAATTAAGTTACTATTTATCTCTAACATCTATCTCTAATGATCAAGCCTGAGGTGAGGATGGTGAGGAAAAACTCCCTGAGATGATGTGAGGAAGAAACCTTGAGAGGAACCAGACTCAGAAGTGAATCTCATTCTCATTTGGTTGACACTGGACAGGAAATAATGTCAATGTAAATAATGTCCTTTATACAACAGTTTGTAGTCCAATGGAATTGTGTGACCAAGATCTCCTGAGGAACTAACAGCTCAGAGTCATTACTGAGTTCATTACTGAGGGTTTCCTGGAGACACACACGTCTCCAGGAAACCCTGTAGAATCTAACCAATCTAATCAGATGATGGCATAGAAACACCTGAGCAATTTCAGACGTTCAGTCGAGGGTTTGTGAGCGTGACGTCTAAGCCTAAGACTTGGTCTATCATATAACGGGGTGACGTTCTAAGTACGGTGACCCATATTTAGAATTTGTTCTCTGCATTTAACCCATCCAAAGTGCACAAACACACACAGCAGTGAACACACACACACCGTGAACACACACCCGGAGCAGCAGGCAGCCATTTATGCTGCGGCACCCGGGGAGCAGTTGGGAGGGTTCGGGTGCCTTGCTCAAGGGCACCTCAGTCGTGGTATTGCCGGCCCGAGACTCGGACCCACAACCTTAGGGTTAGGAGTCAGACTCTCTAACCATTAGGCCACGACTTTGTTATGATGGCTGTGTTCAGGGGAATTTTCAGGATCGGGGACGGTGGCAGGAGCAATAATCAGCACTAGCTATTACACAAGCCCATATTTATAACATGATGTATACGACATTTTTAGTACTCTTTTTCCAGCTTTAAATCAATTGCTTGTTTGTCATAATAAAGTACTTAAATAAAGTACTTAAATACCCCCGACCCTCACCCCTTAAATTTCACAAGGTGGTATCACCCAAATAACACCTCACCACCCACACTTATACAGCACATATATCGTAGCAAGCTAGCGAATTCATTGCGTTCATTCGTTCCCATAACGAGGTTGCTGAGGAGAAATGACTTTACGTTTCTCTTTCGAAGACACATTTTGAGATGATCTCTTTCCTGATTTACTGTGTGCACCTTCAAATCTCACAATAAATGATGTGTATACGTTTTAATGAGATGCTATGTGGATTCGCTTGGACTGTTTTTACACCCTGTGTTATATATTTTAAGGAAACAATTGTTAGATGGATGGACTGATGGATGGATAAATGGATGGACGGATGGATGGGTAGATAGAAAGACTAAGTAATGACCAGTGTTCTAACTAATTATATGCCTATGGTTTATTGAGTGCTTTGGCTTTAGTTCGGAGCCAAGGAGGTCTATGAAAATGCGATGAACAACAACAACAACAACAACAACAACAACAACAACAAAAAGTACCCCCTTGTGAAGACTCTTCAGTCTGAGCTCAACACCTGAAGTTTTCATTATGACTCTTCTTCTGTAGGAGCCACTGATATCGACCTGGTGGTGGCGCTATAGGACACTATTTTACATTACGGCCCATATCTCCTGAACCATGAAATCTGAGCTCATGCACATCTATGAGTCTGATTGCTGAGTCTGACTCATTAGCTGTCGGGATGATGGGAGGACGCACAGCCGAGCGCATGTTCGAAAAGGTCGCATTCAGTGATCAGAAATATAGTAACAGAAATAAGGTAAAGTAATATTCAGCAAGTGTGCATCATTAAAAAAACAACACAGAGAACAGAGCGGACAATAAATAATAAATAATTAATAAATAAATCGCTAAATTATTACAATTCAGTGTTTATTTGCTTGATTTTTTTTTTTTTTCTTCAAATCTCATGGCATTCACACAGCACTAAAACTCTCGGTTTAGGTTTGCATTAGCAATTTACATCTTTAAAAATAAATAAATAAATAAATAAATAAATGGGGGGGCACGGTGGCTTAGTGGTTAGCACGTTCGCCTCACACCTCCAGGGTCGGTGTTCGATTCCCGCCTCCACCTTGTGTGTGTGGAGTTTGCATGTTCTCCCCGTGCCTCGGGGGTTTCCTCCGGGTACTCCGGTTTCCTCCCCCGGTCCAAAGACATGCATGGTAGGTTGATTGGCATCTCTGGAAAATTGTCCGTAGTGTGTGAGTGCATGAGTGAATGAGAGTGTGTGTGTGTGTCCTGCGATGGGTTGGCACTCCGTCCAGGGTGTATCCTGCCTTGATGCCCGATGACGCCTGAGATAGGCACAGGCTCCCCGTGACCCGAGGTAGTTCGGATAAGCAGTAGAAGATGAATGAATGAATGAATAAGTAAATAATTAAATAAATAAACAGAAGGTTTGATTCACTACCAGCAGGTGAGTTGATTCAGAGTCGAATTGCTTTCTCAATAGAGTTCACTT